>NW_022881625.1:9919587-10089587 GCF_003369915.1 Drosophila miranda | reverse complement strand
TTCTTGATGCTGGCTATAATAATAATACGATCCAATTCAGATTCTGCAGTCTAAAAGATATGGTCATTCTCTACGATTCTGCGTATTTGGGTTTATCGTACCTTTAAAAATGTGGATTATACAGATTTTCGTCCTTTGTGGGGGCGGAAGTGGGCGGGGCGAAGTTTTGAAATAGTTTTGTTGCAGTGACATATCACAGAAGTCTGGATCCAAAACATCGTTGCTCTAGCTCTTATAGTCTTTGAGCATTAGGCGATGAAGGGGACGGACAGACGGACAGACGGACGGACGGACAGACGGACGGACGGACGGACGGACGGACGGACGGACAGACAGACATGGCTCAATCGACTCGGCTATTGATGCTGATCAAGAATATATATACTTTATGGGGTCGGAAACGATTCCTTCTGGACGTTACACACATCCATTTTCACCACAAATCTAATATACCCCTATACTCATTTTGAGTAACGGGTATAAAAATGACAACGACATTGTTCAAAACGGCAATGCACACAATAGAAATGCCATCCACCTCAGCTGAGGCAGCCAGACGAAGATTGCTCTCCAAAAACAACATCAACATAATTGAAAACATCCAAATACCTGACTATTCCCCAATCAGGAGAGGATAGATTGAGATAGAGGATGAAGACGAAGAAGTAGAAGAAAACGAGGGGGAACGTTGTGAGTTGCTGCGGACACCGCAACTCTACAGTTATACCCGATACTAAGTCAGTATGGCTCCCCTCCGGCAGACGCCACTAATATGAAACGACACGACAAAGAGTGCGTGCGAGAGAGGCAGAAAATCAGTCTGAGCGTGACGTCACGCGCTGCGTAGCCACTGCAAATTGATTTGTTTCCTTTGGCTATAAAAATGATCTGATCTGATCCAGATTCAGCAATCTAATAGATATGGTCATTATCTATGATTCTGCGTTTTTAGTTTTCTCGAATGTGCAATATTGTGGATGCAACAGATTTTCGTCCTTTGTGGGGGCGAAAGGGGGTGGGGCGAAATTTTGAGATAAACACTTTAAAGTGAGATCTAACAGGAGTGCGGATACCAAATTTGGTTACTCTAGCTTTAATAGTCTCTAAAATTTGTGAATATCCCCAGATTTTCATCCTTTGAAACAAACTCGTCTCGGTACGATATATTAGGAGTCTGGATACCAAATTTGGTTGCTCTAGCTTTTATAGTCTCTGAGATCTAGGCGCTAATGTTTTACTCTAATCAAAGCCGCCTATGCTACGTGTGTGTTAGATAGAGACAGGGCGAGAAAAAATGAAATTGTTTTCTTGATGCTGGCTATAATAATAATACGATCCAATTCAGATTCTGCAGTCTAAAAGATATGGTCATTCTCTACGATTCTGCGTATTTGGGTTTATCGTACCTTTAAAAATGTGGATGATACAGATTTTCGTCCTTTGTGGGGGCGGAAGTGGGCGGGGCGAAGTTTTGAAATAGTTTTGTAGCAGTGACATATCACAGAAGTCTGGATCCAAAACATCGTTGCTCTAGCTCTTATAGTCTTTGAGCATTAGGCGATGAAGGGGACGGACAGACGGACAGACGGACGGACGGACAGACGGACGGACGGACGGACAGACAGACATGGCTCAATCGACTCGGCTATTCATTCTGATCAAGAATATATATACTTTATGGGGTCGGAAACGATTCCTTCTGGACGTTACACACATCCATTTTCACCACAAATCTAATATACCCCAATACTCATTTTGAGTAACGGGTATAAAAATGACAACGACATTGTGCAAATCGGCAATGCACACAATAGAACTGCCATCCACCTCAGCTGAGGCAGCCAGACGAAGATTGCTCTCCAAAAACAACATCAACATAATTGAAAATATCCAAATACCTGACTATTCCCCAATCAGGAGAGGATAGATTGAGATAGAGGATGAAGACGAAGAAGTAGAAGAAAACGAGGGGAACGTTGTGAGTTGCTGCGGACACCGCAGTTCTACAGTTATACCCGATACTAAGTCAGTATGGCTCTCCTCCGGCAGACGCAGCTAATATTAAACGACACGACAAAGAGTGCGTGCGAGAGAGACAGAAAATCAGTCTGAGCGTGACGTCGAGCGCTACGTAGCCAGTGCAAATTAATTTGTTCCTTTTGGCTATAAAAATTATCTGATCTGATCCACATTCAGCAATCTGATAGATATGGTCGTTATCTATGATTCTGCGTTTTTAGTTTTCTCGAATGTGCAATATTGTGGATGCAACAGATTTTCGTTCTTTGTGTGGGCGGACGGGGGTGGGGCGAAATTTTGAGATATACTTTTTGTGGAGATAATGTTTTTTATCCCCAATCGGCCGACTAATTATTTCGAATTAAATAAAACTCGGCGCAGAAATAAAATTACGATATGTTCTTTAATGCGTGACATCCAAATTGCAAGTGTGGCTTGCCTGCCCTTTACATTGCCGCTCCGATCGCTAAGCGCAGCTTCGCTCGGCTGACGTCGGTAGGCAGACGCAAAGCGGAGATAGCGAAGAGCGAGCTGGCAGAGAGCGTTTAGCAGGGCAAGCACGCGCAAAGCATTAACAAACAAATCAGTGACATAGACATAAGTAACAAACAAAATAAGCGGCTGAGGGCCAAGAATTAGGTGCTATTTGGCAAGCAGCTAATCGGCTGGGTTCTGCTCCAAACATTCACCCCCCGTTGGAAGGCAAAGGCTTTCAACAGATCCATCCTGAAGGGGCAGAACCGCTATTTTTCCAACGGCCCTCTTGAAAAGGCCTCTTTGAGTGCGGATGACGGCTGCTCTGATGGTTCCATCTTTTCCTGGGATGACGCTCTCAATGCGGCCAAGCGGCCACCTTAATGGTGGCAGCGTTTCCTCCTTGATCATGACGAGCGCTCCTAGCTTGATGTTTGGAGACGATGACCGCCACTTGCTCCGCTCCTGAAGAATCGAAAGATACGCCGTGCTCCATTTTCTCCAAAACGCCTGCTTCATTTGACACAGCCGCTGCCATCGACTAAGTAGGTTGACCCGGAGATGCGCCACATCTGGCTCGTCGAATGCAGCTTTCGGGGCTCCATTGAGAAAGTGGTTTGGCGTGAGCACATCAAGATCTTCGGGACTTTCTGTAATTGCATAAAGCGGACGGGAATTTAACAAAGCAGAGATTTCACAAGCCAAGGTCTGAATTTCATCAAGAGTAAAAATGTAGGTCCCGACGATGCGATGAAAATGATATTTAGCTGCTTAAACAGCCGCCTCCCACAAACCCCCAAAATGTGGTGAGCGAGGGGGGTGAAATTCCAATCGATTCCACTAAAAAAGCAGAGATGTGACACAGCCGACGTATGAGGATCGCTGAGGAACATTTGCCGGAGCTCCAAAAGCTCATTTTTTGCTCCTACAAAATTTGTAGCGTTGTCTGACCAGATGATTCGAGGTTTGGGACGTAGACTTATAAAACGCCTTAATGCTGCCAGAAAGGATTCTGTAGATAGATCCCGAACGACTTCCAAATGAGTTGCTTTGGTGCTAAAGCATACGAAGACAGCGATGTAACATTTGATAGGAGGCCTGCTTCTGACTTCCGACTTGTGATAAAAGGGTTCGCAAAAATCAACGCCCGTTGTGTGGAATGCTGGATTAGTCCTTACGCGATCCGCAGGCAAGTTTCCCATGATATGTTCCCTCAGCACTGGCTTCAAACGAAAGCATCTAACACATTTGCGAATGATTCCCGCAACATATTTGCGTCCACCAATAGGCCAGAATTTTTGCCGAAGCAGTCCGAGGAATCCTTGAGCTCCTGCGTGGAGAAACCTTTCGTGAAAGAAGATAATAATAGAGACAGTGACAGGATGTCCCTTAGGAAGCAGGATCGGGTGCTCGCGTCGTAGTCCAATTCGGCATTTTGGAGGCGGCCTCCAACACGCAGCAATCCAAAGCTATCCAGAAATGGATTCAGTGAGGCCATCGTGCTTTTTGGGGGTAGGGCCTGTTTGCTGGCGAGGGCCCTTATCTCTTCCGAAAATTGTTGCTGCTGTATTGCCCTTATGAGCAAATGCGTACCATTTTTGATGTCGATTACGGTAAGTTGACCCTTCGACCGCGCTATGCCTTTGTCCTTGAGAATGTAGAATCGATATATGTAAATTTGCAATCGTACGATACATCCCTTTCGTTTGAAACAACCAATGCTGCATGACGACGTTCTGGTACATCGGTCGGCAATTGCAAGCCTGCAGGCCACTCTGAGCTCTCACGACGCAAGAATGGTGGTCCAGAAATCCAATGGATGTTATCCATTAGTTCAGCTGGAGTGGCTCCGCGTGATATGATGTCCGCCGGATTCAACTTTGTGGGCACGTGATGCCAAGTCATTCCAGCGGTGAGCACCTGAATCCGCTGAACTCGATTAGAAACAAATATATTAAAATTCAATGGTGATTCTCGAATCCAGGCAAGGGCTATGTATTTGGCATTGAGCTGATAATCCCTTAACTATGGTGGACACTAGTTCGGCTATTACGAGGGCAGCGGATAGCTCAAGCTTGGGGGTAATCAAACTTTTCAAGGGCGCGACTCTGGATTTAGAGCATAAGAGATGACTTTGCACAATGCCAAGAGCTTCCGAACGCAAGTATACACAGGCGCCATATGCTGCTTGGCTCGCATCACAAAACGCGTGCATTTCTAATCTGGCTTGCTGCCGAAGCACGTAACGTGGAAACTTAAAGTTTTTAACCATCGACAACTGCGAAGTCAGCTCAATCCAAGTCGTATGTAGATCCTGGGGCAGGCTTTCGTCCCAATTCAACTTTAGGCTTTCGTTACATAGCGACTGCATAAATATTTTAGCTTTTGTGATGATGGGAGAGATGAGCCCTAGAGGATCGTAGAACCTAGCTAGTGTAGACAGGACCGAACGCTTCGATATTGGGCCTGCAGCGGTTCCGACGTGAGCGAAGCTAAACAGAAGATTGTCCGTGGTGGGATCCCAAACTAGACCAAGCGCCTTGGTTACTTCAGTCCCGTCATTAAAGGTAATGAACTTTTCGCGATCCGCCTCCGATACGCCTTCCAAAGCAGCGGGTTCATTGGAACACCATTTACGTATGGGAAAACATCCTTTCGAAAGTAGCTCCTTTACTTGCTGACGAATCTTGATGACAGAATCAATGCTGTCCCCTCCAGATATGAGATCATCGACATAGAAATCTCTTCGAACAACATCAGCTCCAAGCGGAAAACGCAACTCTTCATCATTTGCCAATTGATGCATAGCACGAATTGCTAAGAAAGCGGCAGGTTTGGTTCCGTAAGTAACAGTCTCCAACTTGAACACCTGAATCTCCTCCTTCGGGTCATTGCGCCATAGGATGCACTGCACGTGCGTATCGGGATGGGAAACGCGTACACAGCGGTACATTTTGCAGATATCGCCACACAAGGCGACTTTAAACGAGGGGGAACGTTGTGAGTTGCTGCGGACACCGCAACTCTACAGTTATACCCGGTACTAAGTCAGTATGGCTCTCCTCCGGCAGACGCCGCTAATATTAAACGACACGACAAGGAGTGCGTGCGAGAGAGACAGAAAATCAGTCTGAGCGTGACGTCGGGTGCTGCGTAGCCAGTGCAAATTGATTTGTTCCTTTTGGCTATAAAAATAATCTGATCTGATCCAGATTCAGCAATCTGATATATATGATCATTATCTATGATTCTGCGTTTTTAGTTTTCTCGTATCCTCAATATTGTGGATGCAACAGATTTTCGTACTTTGTGGGGGCGGAAGGGGGTGGGGCGAAATTTTGAGATATACGTTTTATAGTGAGATCTAACAGGAGTGCGGATACCAAATTTGGTTACTCTAGCCTTAATAGTCTCTGAGATTTGTGAATATCCCCAGATTTTCATCCTTTGTGGTGGCGAAGGGGGTGTGGCGAAATTTTGAAACAAACTCGTCTCGGTCCGATATATTAGGAGTCTGGATACCAAATTTGGTTGCTCTAGCTTTTGTAGTCTCTGAGATCTAGGCGCTAATGTTTTACTCTAAGCAAAGCCGCCTATGCCACGTGTGTGTTAGAGAGAGACAGGGCGAGAAAAAAAGAAATTGTTTTCTTGATGCTGGCTATAATAATTATACGATCTGGTTCAGATTTTGCACTTTAGAAGATATAGTCATCTTCTACGATTCTGCGTTTTTAGTTTTCCCGTATCGTCGAAATTGTGGATGCCACAGATTTTCGTCCTTTGTGGGGGCGGAAGTGGGCGGGGCAAAGTTTTGAAACATTCTTGTAGCAGTGACATATCACAGATCTGGATCCAAAACATCGATGCTCTCGCTCTTATAGTCTTTGAGCACTAGGCGCTGAAGGGGACGGACAGACGGACAGACGGACGGACGGACAGACGGACAGACAGACATGGCTCAATCGACTCGGCTATTGATGCTGATCAAGAATATATACACTTTATGGGGTCGGAAACGATTCCTTTTGGACGTTACACACATCCACTTTTACCACAAATCTAATATACCCCAATACTCATTTTGAGTATCGGGTATAAAAGGCGGAAACAAAGCAGAGTTATCAGAATTTTAGGTTGGATGGTGGGTCCAGCCATTAGCGCATCATTCAGTGATACTCCAGACGCTGTTTTGGCAGATCCATCGAACACTACGCGTAATTTGGTGGTTGTACTATCCTGCTTATTGACGCAATGGTGAGGCAAGAAGTACTGCGGGAGGTCTGACTGCCGCGAAGCTGGCGACATGTGTCCTAAATCACGATACTCCTGGAGAAACTCCATATATTTTGCCTTAAGCTGTGCATTTTTTGCTAGCTTCCTCTCCAAATTGAGAAATCTACGTAGCGCCTGCTGATACGATTCCTCTTCCTAATTCCGTGCAAACGCACGGAGTAAGCTCCGGACTCTAGGCGAATGCAGTTTGTGACGAAATGCTGTTCGCAATGAACATCTTCCTCCGAAATTGATGAGGGCCAAAAACCGCCTTACAATATCGCACAAATTAGTCTCGCAAGCGGAGATGACAGGGGGATCTTCAACGGCTGCTAGCGCCGCACGGGCTTTCTCAGAGTTTTTTATACTTCCTGACACTATCCAGCCAAGTTTCGTCTTCTGCAATGTTGGCAACTGGTCTGACAGTCGAATCTGTCCAACGCACATTAATTCGAAGAACAAACCAGCACCTATCAACAGATCGACACGCTGGGGCTTGGCGAAATTAGGATCAGCCAGTCTTAGATTATTTGGCATTGGCCAATCCTTTGCGTTTAAGCCGAAGTTAGGCTGCATTCCTGTGATTGAGGCAGTGATAATTGCAGAGAGGAAACCGCGATAGCTTTCGTCTTGAGATTGCAGGACGATGTCCACAGCCTTGCTGGATGGTAGAATTGACTCTCCAATACCGGCGATTTGAACGTGAGACGGGTGAGGATCTAACTGCAGCTGATTGGCGAGTCTCGATGTTATAAAGTTAACCTGAGAAGCGGAATTTAAACTTTCACGACATGGAATAAGCGATCCAAAACGGCCCCTGACATATACGATTGCAGTAGCTAGCAGCACGTTTTGGCTAGGCAGAGATTTTTGACTCGAGGGGGGAGGGCTAATATATTTGCTTGCTACTAGGGCACTTGCAGGATCATGCTGGGTCGATTCCGTGCTCGGCGACGGCAACTCAGCGTCAGCGCCCGACTGCATGTGGAGCAGTGTGTGATGCTTGGCTTGGCAATTTCTACATGCCCCTGACTTGCAGCGTTGCAATGAATGGCCTTTGTTGAGGCAGTTTAGACATAAATGGCGCTTCTTCACCTCCTTGTATCGAGAAGAAACAGGGAGATCTATAAATGCCTGGCATCGGGATATGTAGTGATCGGAGGATTTGCAATACTTGCATGTTGAGCTATTATGATCGTTAATGGAGGTGATTAGGGTGCTAGGTTTACTTTCTCCCACCTGCTGGCTAGGAATTGTTACCATAGCCGATCCCAAATTTTCCAGCATCCGACATCTTGCTTCCAAGAATGAGGCCATGCTTGACCACCGAGGTAATCCTGACGTCGGCAAGTTCTCTTCCCATTTCTCCTTGGTCTTGTGGTCCAATTTCGTGCCTATGATGAAGATCAGCAACCCATCGGAAATCTCCTGCGGGGTCGCCAAGGTCTGAAGTGCACGCAAGTGCGAATTGATTTTATCTCTGAGCGCGCGCAAGCCGATAGCCGAGCCCTTCTCCACCCCTTGCAGCTCGAAAATAGCCTTAACGTGTGCCTGAAAATGTAACAGTTTATTATCGAATCGCAACATTAGTAAATTCAACGCCTTGTCGTAATTCTCCTCAGAAAGTTCCAAGGAACGAATCGTATCCAGCGCAGCACCATCTAGACATCCACGAAGATATTGGAATTTTTCGATGATTGGTATACGATGGTCTTTGTGAACCATTGTCGAAAACATCGCGTGTAATTCTGGCCAATCCATGTAGCTCCCACCGAATCGCGGAAGCTGCAACTCGGGCATTCGAGAACGGCCTATACTATTATAGGCGAACAACGACGAATTCCCCTCGAGAGTATGCCGAGCCGTTGAATTGGCAACATTTACCGTGCGAGCAGCCATCAACTCCCGCGACAGCCTGGACCTAACCTTGACATAAACATTCGAAAAGTCCAGCCGGGCATCATGGGCTAACTGCAGGAAATCCAGCCTTTCATGGCTCGTTTGAGCGACATCGAAATCCGCATTCATTCGCTCGATCTGCTCTAAGCGAGCTTGAAGTTCTGCCTCATCTAACTCGGCAAGCTCTTCCTTGGTGAGAAAGCGATCCATGGTCATTAGTTACCGCGCGATGGACTCGGCCTTGTGCTTGTAGAAATCTACATCACTCGGCATTGCTGCGTTCGCGACATTGGTAGGCTCAGGTGCTGCCATGTTGAGGTTTTAAAAGAGTCACTCAGCACGACCGAAAAAGACACCCTGTATACGTATAAACGTGGGAACCGAAAGCAAAAGGATTACAGCTAATGCCTTTAGCTGTGCGGCTGTGCGAGCTGTCCGATTCCGCTTTGTACTCCGCTTGTGTGTATTAGTGAGTTCGCTGCACTGCCTACCGCACTGCACTGACCGAATTGTCGCGACAGAGAAATTAATAGCCAGCAATGCGTGTATGTAGGTGTATGTAAGTGTGTTTTAGCACCGAATTGTGCTTAACCGCCGAAAATTTGCTAGGGCTAACGAATGTCGATCGCGAATGATTATTAATTGACACTGCAACTCAGAGATCACGTCGGGGTCACCAAATTTTATGTGGAGATAATGTTTTTTATCCCCAATCGGCCGACTAATTATTTCGAATTAAATAAAACTCGGCGCAGAAATAAAGTTACGATATGTTCTTTAATGCGTGACATCCAAATTGCAAGTGTGGCTTGCCTGCCCTTTACATTGCCGCTCCCATCGCTAAGCGCAGCTTCGCTCGGCCGACGTCGGTAGGCAGACGCAAAGCGGAGATAGCGAAGAGCGAGCTGGCAGAGAGCGTTTAGCAGGGCAAGCACGCGCAAAGCTTTAACAAACAAATGAGTGACATAGACATAAGTAACAAACAAAATAAGCGGCTGAGGGCCAAGAATTAGGTGCTATTTGGCAAGCAGCTAATCGGCTGGGTTCTGCTCCGAACACGTTTTATAGTGAGATCTAACAGGAGTGCGGAACCAAATTTGGTTACTCTAGCGTTAATAGTCTCTGAGATTTGTGAATATCCCCAGATTTTCGTCCTTTGCGGGGGCGGAAGGGGTTGTGGCGAAATTTTGAAACAAACTCGTCTCGGTCCGATATGTTAGGAGTGTGGATACCAAATTTCGTTGCTCTAGCTTTTATAGTCTCTGAGATCTAGGCGCTAATGTTTTACTCTAAGCAAAGCCACCTATGCTACGTGTGTGTTAGAGAGAGACAGGGCGAGAAAAAATGAAATTGTTTTCTTGATGCTGGCTATAATAATAATACGATCCAATTCAGATTCTGTAGCGTGCAGGTGTGGGATAGCTGTCGTTTACCCATACTAGTATGAAGAGATTTCGTGTGCACCTCTAGCTATGCTCTGACTAAGCTCGCCGGATTGTCGGGGTTCGTTCTACTCTCTCCTATCACATACTGACACACACTCGCATAATGTTTTAGGTGCACATTTAAAAATAATAAAATAATAATAAAAAAAAAGAAGAACCAAACATAAAACTAACAACAGAATCCAGGTTTAACCGGAGCCAGGAATTGGTTATGGGACTAACAAGTTGGTTGTGGAAAGTGTGGACATACTTATCAATTACTCTACTCAAATGATGAGAAACTCCGGTGTTAGTGAGTATCTCTATCTTCTCTACCCTCCCGACCTATGCTATACAGGTAACCTGACCGTATAGACCCTTGAATAACGTTAAACAGTTATCATCCCACCACTTCGATCATGCCTTTCTGAGGGCGGAGTACTGAATTTAGAACATATTAGGGTTGTACTTCAAAATCAATATCATTATATATATATATATTTCAATAAATCCCTAATCATATAACTAAATTCTTGGGGGGGGTTTTCTTAACTTATAATTAAATCCATTTTTGTTGTGTCTCGATAGCTTAATATATTAGTAAGGAATTGCGAAGAAATATTAAGAAAAATAAAGATTTAAAAATGACCATCATATATGGGTAACAGATTCTAAAGGGGTGAGAGGTACCAATACATTATGGTTACGGATTTATAAAGGGAATATCAATAGAAAATTACATGTAACACGCAGGTTACTTCCCAGCTCAGTGCATATATGTACTTGTTCTTATTTACAAACTCACAGCGCTTTTGGGTAGGCTAGTACCGCTTTTTCCATTCGTGATCGTTGAGCTCAATGATGACGTTGGTGCATAATTCTAAGGAAAGGAAAAGATATTTAATACGAGTATATGTGCACATGAGCGTACTAGAGTGTACTGCTTTGTAATCTCAAGGAAAATTAATGTTGCTCTCATACCCATTAGTTTCCAAAAACCATTATGTTGGCTGTGTTACATAACTAACTATAAAACTGTATACATCGTGTGACGAAAGAGAATGGTTTTTAGCCTGGCACATGAAATCTAGAGGAAAAAGGGGCTTGTGTTACATCCACGAGTAACTATGGTCCTCTATTGCCGTGATCGAGAGACATGTCAGCCAGGCTGAGTAGGACTGCGCCTCCGGAAGAATCCAACAATAATGCAATCAATTCGAGTTCATTATTGGGGTGTCGCTGGCGCAGCTAAATCACTTGAAGATGGGGTAAATTAACTCCTTAGCTGGGCTTCAGGTTGCCGATCAAATTTGACGTCGGTCTGCGGACTACACTCTCATTGGAGGCTCGATAAACGGGTGGCGTCAACGGCGCCAAAAATAAGGGTCCGGAGGCGCCTCTTGGTTTTCGCCGTGCATCCACACGGTTGTTAAGGCCCTCGACGGACAACGTCAAGCTGCAGGTTTCGCTGCTCGGTGCCTCCCGCGGGTTTACTACTTGTCTTATCAATCCACCGGCAACACTCCTCTCATAGACCACACCGTATATGCACTCCTATGCGACTGATGATCGCACGAGCGGTACCGTGGCTACGGGCCGCCGTCCTATAACACAAATTCATATATATATATTTTACCACGAACACTTTCCAAATTAATCACGGACATACCAGCTATGTTTTCTTTTCTTTACACTGCTTTCCTGGTTAATTACTCCTGATTCTGGGTCTTTATTGAACTCGGTTCACGAGGTATGGCGTAGTTGCCAGAACTGTTCGTTGGCTAAATATATATATATATATATTTATTTATTCCCGAGTATAGCACAAACACGTCCGCTTTAATCAATCGATTCTTTGTCAATACTCCAGCCCAACTTCTGCAAGTTCAGCCAAGCGGTACCGAACCAAAAGCTCGAAGATCGGATGATATTTGGGGAATTTTAACTGCATAATCGGATGATCTTAGGAACTTTAACTGCATAATCGGATGATGTTGGGAATTTAAACTGCATAATCGGATGATCTTTCGCCCATTTGAGCGAACTTTTGGGCAAGCTTTTAATCTATGCTCTTCCTACGCTACGCTACTCTCTTGGGTCAAGGTAAACGTGACGTCTTTCGCTTAAATGCGTGCGCTGCGCGCCGACTCTCTTTAGAAAGCTTTTCGGAAAGCTTGCAGCTTACGATCCACTTTCGGAGTTACTATGTCTCTGCACTTTTAAGCATTACCAAAAGAAAACTATGCTTATCCGTGATGTTCTACACTCGTTCCCTTAATTCGGCCCCTACACCACAGTTGAAGACGTAATTGTTCTCACAATGAGACTTAAACTGAAGAAGGCCATTTACTAAGGTTTAAGCTGAATATCTTTCAAGTGATAGACTCCTAAGTTTTTCTTATCTTCGCTAGCTAATTGGTAATACATTGTCCCCACTCGGCGAATAACCTTGGCTGATATAAACACAGGCGCCAGCTTAGCGCTGAACTTTTTTAAAGCGTTGCTCTGACAAAAATTCCGGGCATACACGACGTCTCCGACTTTAAGTTGACGGACCCGGCTACGTAAGTTGTATGTCCTCGCATTCTGCTCGTGTGATTCAGCTACCTTTTGTTGGGCGGCTTGTCGACATACTTGTACTACATTTGGATATTCGACTCTGGTGTCATCCGATAGGAGATTTAGTCGTCTAAGTAGTTCATAATCCTTTCCGTTAAGAATCATATTCTGCCCAAAAGCAAGAAAATATGGCGAATACCCTGTGCTTCTATGGATATTGGCTCGTAACGCTGCACTAATTTCAGGTAACTTGTTGTCCCAATTAGTATGATCTTTGCCGACGTACGCTCTTATAGCCGCTAACACGGATCGGTTTAACCGTTCACTGGCATTGGCTTGCGGTGAATATATGGCAGTGCAGCGGTGAGTTACCCCGAATCTGGTAAGAAATGACTTGAAATTCCCAGAGACAAACTGCGAACCATTATCGGTAAGTATAGTCTCAGGGACCCCGAAAGTACTAAATAACATATTTTCTAGAAAGTCACACACTTTACTTGAGGTAAACTTTTTGAGCGGACATAAGAAATGAAATTTGGTGTTGTGATCTACAATTATTAAGATACCAATATTCCCTTGCTTGGAACGCGGATACGGGCCCAACAAATCTAGATAAAGCTTTTAAAAAAGGTCTTTCTGAAATCATTGGCTTACCCATTGGTGGTCTTAGCACGACATTAGCACTTTTGGTCTGGCGACAAACGTCGCATTTTGATACATAGGCTCGTATTTGTGTAACCATTTTTGGCCAAAACAAGTACCTTTTCACCTTTTCAACGGTTTTCCCAATACCACTGTGGGAAGCGTCTGGGGGGTCATGAGCCCTGGAAATTATATCGCTGGTAAGGCCTGATGGAATCCAAAGCTTCCAAGTTTGTTTATCTGCTATCACGTCCCCTGAAGATGGTTCGGTTCTTTTATACACCAAATTATCGTCAATTTTCAAATCGGGTAACTTAAGTTGATTAAGCCTTATGTGTTCTATTAGATCCATGTATTCGTTCGATTTAAACTCTGTAGAAGTAAGGTCGACTATGGGTCCGTTGCCGTTCAGCTCTCTTACCTCGGGTTCATCTTGGCGTGACAACGCGTCGGCCACTACGTTTTCGGACCCTTTTCGATGTGATATTTGAAAATTAAATCCCTGTAATTTTATAGCCCAGCGGGCCAAGCGACCTGACAAATCTTTTTGCCTCATAAGCCATTGTAGGGACGCATGGTCCGTTATAACTTGGAAATCCTGTCCTTCTACGTAAGCTCTAAACTTCTTTATTCCTTTAATCACTGCCAAGCACTCGAGTTCAGTGACCGAATAGTTTCGTTGCGCCTTGGAAAGTTTCTCGGACATAAACGCTATAGGTAATTCTATCCCTTCCTCGTTTAATTGAGCTAGTACGCAGCCCAAACCAAAGGTGCTTGCGTCACATATTAACAAAAAGGGTTTCTTAAAATCGGGGGTGGCTAGGATTGGAGCAGATGTTAAGCAGGATTTGAGTTTATTGAAAGCTTCTTCAGCTGATGCGTTCCACTTAAGTGGTTGATGCTTTTTTAGTAGTTCCGTTAAGGGGTAGCTGACGGTGGCATAGTTATCGACAAAGCGTCTGTACCATCCAGCAAGTCCTAGAAATCTCCTTATCTGTTTCACCGTTTTTGGGATCGGGAACTCCATTATGGATTTTATTTTCCCCGGATCTGTCTTTAACTGACCATAACCTATTATGAACCCCAGATATTTAATCTCCCGTATACAAAAGTTTGACTTGGCTATATTAATCGTGAGATTTGCCTTACGCAAATGCATCGCTACCTCTTGTAACAGCACCAAGTGTGAATCAAAGTCATCTGAGAGCACCAGTAAATCGTCCAGATAGACAAAAACCCGATTCCTGAGGTGTGCAGGTATCACCTGATCCATAAGTCGGCACAACGTTTGAGCGGCATTAGTTAAGCCAAACGGCATTACCTTATACTGGTAAAGCGGCCTATTGGGAATGGTAAAAGCTGTATAGTGCCGAGATTTTTCTTCCAAAGGAATCTGCCAGTATGCGTGTTTCATGTCAAGTCCCGTTATGTATTTGGCTGGTGGTAATCTACTAAGAATGCCATCAATATGTGGTAAAGGGTAGGCATCTTTGCGAGTGTTCTTATTAATTTCTCGAGAATCTAAACATAATCGATTTTTCGTACCTTTCTTAACTAAAACGCAATTGCTACTCCAGGAGCTATTCGATTCCTCGATCACGTCTAATGCCAGCATTTTCTCCACTTCGTCAAACATTAACTTTTCCTTCGCGGGTGAAATCGGCCAATGGCGTTGTTTGACTGGTCTATCGGGTACCATTTCGATCGTGTGTTGGATAGCTTTCGTACGTCCTAATCCTTCCCTTTCAAACGAAGGAAACGAATGGATCACGGATTCTAGTCTAACCTTTTGGTCTTTGCTTAGATCGTGTACTGGCGGGGATTCCGAAGCCCTGGTTTCATTTCCTACGTCTAATTCTTGTACCACCGATCTATCCGTTAAAAGTCTTGCTACAAGACCGAATTCTATCCAGAAATCAATCCCTAAATACACATTTTGTTTCAAGGCGGGTATTATGAAAAATTCTATCTCCTAAGTATGATCGCGAAAAGTTATGGGAACTGTAATTTTCGCTACTACCTTACAAGATTCATTATTGGCCGTTCGAATATTTCCGGAGCATTTCTTTGCCTTGGCGTGTTGCGCGAACGACTTAGCGGCTTCACTTCCAAGACAGCTTATCGTCGCCCCGAATCTAGCAAGGCCATGAAGTTTTGTTCTTCTATGCTTAGTTCTATAAATAATCTGTTATCGGAGCTCAAAAGGACCGACGAGACAAGTCTTTTTCGCACCTTCTTTACCTTGGTCCAGAATTGCCTTAATCGTATGGTCGAACGTTTTGGTTGATACTTTAATTCTAGCTTATCTGAACGGGAACTTTCACCATCTATATCTATCTCCTCCGTCTGGGTTTGTGCCTCTACAAGGGACCTATTAGATCGAATTTTTGGACAATCCGGGTTGGAGGTGTTTTCTTGGAAAGTTTGCTCTTTCATTCTGTCATCATTGCCGGATGCGTCAGAATGGTGTTGGATTGCGCATCCCGCTTGCGGTTTTCCGATGGGTTACATTTTTCGCACTTTGGCTTAAAAGTATTTTTCGCCCCGCAGCCATAACAGAAGACTCGGCGTTCTGCTACGCAATCTTCAAACCGATGACCTGTTTTGTCGCAATTCCAGCAAACAAACCGCTTGCGGCGTAGCTCGGAGATACTCTCTTCTTCGAGTTCTTCTTCCTCACTCTGAATTTCTGATACGTGAGGTCTAGTTACCCTGTTTCTCTGTAAAAAGTTGCCAGCATCTTTACAGAAGTGTTCATGCTTTTTAACTTCCTCCCTCAACTCACTTCTATTCTGTATTTTTAAATGCAAAAGCTCATATCGCAGAGCATTTTTCGCATTCCGCTTAAGAATATCGATCAGCTTGAGTTCGCTTATCTCGTGTGAAAGTCGTGCCACTAACTTCTCAATGTCTGACTGAAAATCTTCGAAGGATTCGTTGTCCTTCTGTTGACGTTTCCGTATCATTTCCCAAAGGTCAAAATCATCTTTCTGATCGTCGAATCTTTGCCTAAACGCTGTACAGAACGATGACCAGGAGTATTGGTGGTTTCTTCGATGAAAATCCCAGAACCAATCGCTGGCTTTACCTGTGAAAAGCAGATGCAGATTGTCGCAAAGTAACTGGTCATCATTCCCCAGAGTCTGTCCTGTAAGAGCACGAACGCGATATAGAAATTCTTCTACGTGCATTGCGTCTCGAGAACCATCAAATTTAAGACGCCAGCTTAGTAGGATATTTGCCGCTTTTGCCGGTGCTACATTTCCGGCTGTTTGACTACTCCTAGGAGTTCTTCCTTGGGAATCGCCTCTAACCATGTAACTATCATTGTCTACGTCTCGTCTAACATTACTGTGTGACTCTGAGG
This sequence comes from Drosophila miranda, assembly GCF_003369915.1. Lineage (NCBI taxonomy): Eukaryota > Metazoa > Arthropoda > Insecta > Diptera > Drosophilidae > Drosophila > Drosophila miranda. Next base: position 10,072,931 of record NW_022881625.1, on the reverse strand, counting down.
GACCTCCGTTACCCGTAGCAGCCGCTGCGGCTAAATTCATATTGGAAAACTGGGCCTGTATAGTTTGTTCGTTGGAAGTTTTTATGAACGAACTAAGGTTTTCCATCATAGATTTCTCCTGATTTTGCATGACCGAATGGATGTAATTCGTAAGGTTTTCAGGTTGAGCGTTACTAAGTGACCTATTTCCGTTGCTACTAATCGACTGTCGACTCTCGGATAAATATTGATCTAAACTAGCTTGATACCTTGTTTGCATTCCTCGTTTAGGGGTTGCTCCTCGCCCTCGACCTCGGCTGTTTGTTCTCCCTTTTCTACGTAATAAGGTTGGATCCAGTTGTACCGTCCCATTGTCTTCGTTTCCCCGAACATTAGGTGGTATGGAGCCAGAGCTTAGGTGTAATTCTGCTGCTAGAGTATTATTTTCGTAACGCAGTCTACCAGGTTCGCATTCCGACTTGCACACTGGACAAGACTTTTCGCTTTTCAAATGTTCGCATACGCACGTATTATGAAATCGGTGGTGACAAGGCGTGGTAGCTATTAACTGATCTTGCCGCAAATTTCCCTGGCAAATAATGCAAAGCGAGTCTGGATTGATCAATGCCGAAGCTAAATTTTCATTACTTCGGTGGACCGCCATGATTTGTATGAATTTCTTAATAAAAAAAATAATAATGAAAATAAAATTATGAAACTAATATGCAAATATGAGTTAACGAATATGGAATTTACTTAATATGTTCGCCCTCTCCAGGCATGATCTAGGTGGTCTACCACTAACTGTACGTTTCGATTTGAATAGTTGAGTAATTAAGTTGTGTATGTTGGCCAGTTCTATTACCAGTTTTGAAGGTATAAGTCCGGATAATGGACAGTCTCTACTTATCATAAGTAGAAGATCGTGATTCCTAAAATCTGCGACTTTTTCCTAACCCAACTAGAATTTGATAAAGGAATCTCTACAGCCAAGCTCAAGATAATTTAATGAATATAACTTTGAGTCGGGGTATCCGTCTTTTGAATAACTCCCGCAGTTCCCTAAATCAACATCTTTAGCTATCTCGTTGGTGGAGTCCTATATCGTGTTATCAGTATATTGTAACTACCTATATAAGCTAGTCCATCCGGAGGAAGAGACAACAGATTATACACAGGTCGACTTTTCCAACCATGAAAAATAGTCGTAGGTTCCGTATGCAACAGCTGTCGTACTCCCACCCGAAGAGATCTATCAGTAGTGTTACCAGAGAATTATTGTTTTGGATGGAATATAGAGCTATGGTGGAGCCTAGCCCCAGAATGACATGCCATGGGTACTAAAGTTAAGTACCAACTTTACGAGAGATCATGTCCCTTCGGGCCCCACGTTGGGCGCCAATTATGTAGCGTGCAGGTGTGGGATAGCTGTCGTTTACCCATACTAGTATGAAGAGATTTCGTGTGCACCTCTAGCTATGCTCTGACTAAGCTCGCCGGATTGTCGGGGTTCGTTCTACTCTCTCCTATCACATACTGACACACACTCGCATAATGTTTTAGGTGCACATTTAAAAATAATAAAATAATAATAAAAAAAAAGAAGAACCAAACATAAAACTAACAACAGAATCCAGGTTTAACCGGAGCCAGGAATTGGTTATGGGACTAACAAGTTGGTTGTGGAAAGTGTGGACATACTTATCAATTACTCTACTCAAATGATGAGAAACTCCGGTGTTAGTGAGTATCTCTATCTTCTCTACCCTCCCGACCTATGCTATACAGGTAACCTGACCGTATAGACCCTTGAATAACGTTAAACAGTTATCATCCCACCACTTCGATCATGCCTTTCTGAGGGCGGAGTACTGAATTTAGAACATATTAGGGTTGTACTTCAAAATCAATATCATTATATATATATATATTTCAATAAATCCCTAATCATATAACTAAATTCTTGGGGGGGGTTTTCTTAACTTATAATTAAATCCATTTTTGTTGTGTCTCGATAGCTTAATATATTAGTAAGGAATTGCGAAGAAATATTAAGAAAAATAAAGATTTAAAAATGACCATCATATATGGGTAACAGATTCTAAAGGGTGAGAGGTACCAATACATTATGGTTACGGATTTATAAAGGGAATATCAATAGAAAATTACATGTAACACGCAGGTTACTTCCCAGCTCAGTGCATATATGTACTTGTTCTTATTTACAAACTCACAGCGCTTTTGGGTAGGCTAGTACCGCTTTTTCCATTCGTGATCGTTGAGCTCAATGATGACGTTGGTGCATAATTCTAAGGAAAGGAAAAGATATTTAATACGAGTATATGTGCACATGAGCGTACTAGAGTGTACTGCTTTGTAATCTCAAGGAAAATTAATGTTGCTCTCATACCCATTAGTTTCCAAAAACCATTATGTTGGCTGTGTTACATAACTAACTATAAAACTGTATACATCGTGTGACGAAAGAGAATGGTTTTTAGCCTGGCACATGAAATCTAGAGGAAAAAGGGGCTTGTGTTACATCCACGAGTAACTATGGTCCTCTATTGCCGTGATCGAGAGACATGTCAGCCAGGCTGAGTAGGACTGCGCCTCCGGAAGAATCCAACAATAATGCAATCAATTCGAGTTCATTATTGGGGTGTCGCTGGCGCAGCTAAATCACTTGAAGATGGGGTAAATTAACTCCTTAGCTGGGCTTCAGGTTGCCGATCAAATTTGACGTCGGTCTGCGGACTACACTCTCATTGGAGGCTCGATAAACGGGTGGCGTCAACGGCGCCAAAAATAAGGGTCCGGAGGCGCCTCTTGGTTTTCGCCGTGCATCCACACGGTTGTTGAGGCCCTCGACGGACAACGTCAAGCTGCAGGTTTCGCTGCTCGGTGCCTCCCGCGGGTTTACTACTTGTCTTATCAATCCACCGGCAACACTCCTCTCATAGACCACACCGTATATGCACTCCTATGCGACTGATGATCGCACGAGCGGTACCGTGGCTACGGGCCGCCGTCCTATAACACAAATTCATATATATATATTTTACCACGAACACTTTCCAAATTAATCACGGACATACCAGCTATGTTTTCTTTTCTTTACACTGCTTTCCTGGTTAATTACTCCTGATTCTGGGTCTTTATTGAACTCGGTTCACGAGGTATGGCGTAGTTGCCAGAACTGTTCGTTGGCTAAATATATATATATATATATTTATTTATTCCCGAGTATAGCACAAACACGTCCGCTTTAATCAATCGATTCTTTGTCAATACTCCAGCCCAACTTCTGCAAGTTCAGCCAAGCGGTACCGAACCAAAAGCTCGAAGATCGGATGATATTTGGGGAATTTTAACTGCATAATCGGATGATCTTAGGAACTTTAACTGCATAATCGGATGATGTTGGGAATTTAAACTGCATAATCGGATGATCTTTCGCCCATTTGAGCGAACTTTTGGGCAAGCTTTTAATCTATGCTCTTCCTACGCTACGCTACTCTCTTGGGTCAAGGTAAACGTGACGTCTTTCGCTTAAATGCGTGCGCTGCGCGCCGACTCTCTTTAGAAAGCTTTTCGGAAAGCTTGCAGCTTACGATCCACTTTCGGAGTTACTATGTCTCTGCACTTTTAAGCATTACCAAAAGAAAACTATGCTTATCCGTGATGTTCTACACTCGTTCCCTTAATTCGGCCCCTACAATTCTGCAGTCTAAAAGATATGGTCATTCTCTACGATTCTGCGTTTTTGGTTTTCTCATATCTTTAATTGTGAATGCCACAGATTTTCGTCTTTTGTGTGGGCGGAAGTGGGCGGGGCGAAGTTTTGAAATATTTTTGTAGCAGTGACATATCACAGAAGTCTGGATCCAAAACATCGTTGCTCTAGCTCTTATAGTCTTTGAGCACTAGGCGCTAATAGGGACGGACAGACGGACAGACGGACGGACGGACGGACAGACGGACAGACGGACAGACAGACAGGGCTCAATCGACTCGGCTATTGATGCTGATCAAGAATATATATACTTTATGGGGTCGGAAACGATTCCTTCTGGACGTTACACACATCCATTTTCACCACAAATCTAATATACCCCAATACTCATTTTGAGTATCGGGTATAAAAATCACAAACCAACGAGAGAAAACTGTGAAAAGAAAGAGATAGAATGTGCCAATAAAAGACCAAATACAAACACAAAACGAGGGGAACGTTGTGAGTTGCTGCGGACACCGCAACTCTACGGTTATACCCGATACTAAGTCAGTATGGCTCTCCTCCGGCAGACGCCGCTAATATTAAACGACACGACAAAGAGTGCGTGCGAGAGAGACAGAAATTCAGTCTGAGCGTGACGTCGGGCGCTGCGTAACCACTGCAAATTGATTTGTTCCTATTGGCTATAAAAATGATCTGATCTGATCCAGATTCAGCAATCTGATAGATATGGTCATTATCTATGATTCTGCGTTTTTAGTTTTCTCGAATGTGCAATATTGTGGATGCAACAGATTTTCGTTCTTTGTGTGGGCGGAAAGGGGTGCGGCGAAATTTTGAGATACACGTTTTATAGTAAGATCTAACAGGAGTGCGGATACCAAATTTGGTTACTCTAGCCTTAATAGTCTCTGAGATTTTTGAATATCCCCAGATTCTCGTCCTTTGCGGGGGCGGAAGGGGGTGTGGCGAAATTTTGAAACAAACTCGTCTCGGTCCGATATATGAGGAGTATGGATACCAAATTTGGCTGCTCTAGCTTTTGTAGTCTCTGAGATCTAGGCGCTAATGTTTTACTCTAAGCAAAGCCGCCTATGCTACGTGTGTGTTAGAGAGAGACAGGGCGAGAAAAAATGAAATTGTTTTCTTGATCCTGGCTATAATAATGATACGATCCAATTCAAATTCCGCAGTCTTAAAGATATGGTCATTCTCTACAATTCTACGTTTTTGGTTTTCTTATATCTTTAAAATTGTGGATGCCACAGATTTTCGTCCTTTGTGGGGGCGGAAGAGGGCGGGGCGAAGTTTTGAAATATTTTTGTAGCAGTGACATATCACAGAAGTCTGGATCCAAAACATCGTTGCTCTAGCTCTTATAGTCTATGAGCACTAGGCGCTGAAGGGACGGACAGACGGACAGACGGACGGACGGACAGACAGACAGGGCTCAATCGACTCGGCTATTGATGCTGATCAAGAATATATATACTTTATGGGGTCGGAAACGATTCCTTCTGGACGTTACACACATCCACTTTCACCACAAATCTAATATACCCCAATACTCATTTTGAGTATCGGGTATAAAAAAACACAACTGCAATTAACTTAACGAAAGGGATAAACCTACACCAGCAACTAAAATGGCAAGAGGAATGGCCAGACGAGGGTCAAGCAGACGCCACAGCGACGGCGGCAGAGCGGTCCGCAGAGGGGCCCTAGCGGCAGCAGCAGCAGCCATCCACAACGATAGCAGCAGCGGCTGCCAATGCAGAGACGGCAGCGCCAGCGACAGCGCACAGCGCCAGCGACGCCACAACGACGGCGGCTGCTGCCGACCCGCCAATACAAACGAGGGGACGCCACTTTTCCCGCCCCTCGCGAATACCCACACATTCTTATTGCCTCCTCCCCCTGCATTCATAACAAGTGAACCAACTGAGAGAGTCGAAGGGGGAAACGACAAAGAGAGCGGACTAACAGTGAAGAGTCCGCAGAACAAGAGGCCTCGAACTATACCTGCCTTCGCGATTACACGCACATACATACAGACGATACTGCAGCCCGAGCGGAGGAAGCAGCGAACGGATCGAACATTACAATCGAACCTGGTTCGGGTTTGAGCTTGAACCCCCCCTCATGACGAAGGCCCTGGCCGCAAACAAAAACGCAAACACATGCAAACACAACCGGAAATAAAATGACAACGACATTGTGCAAAACGGCAATGCACACAGTAGAACTGCCATCCACCTCAGCTGAGGCAGCCAGACGAAGATTGCTCTCCAAAAACAACATCAACATAATTGAAAACATCCAAATACCTGACTATTCCCCAATCAGGAGAGGACAGATTGAGATAGAGGATGAAGACGTTAAAAAAGAAGCCAGCAGCAACAGCAGCAACTGCAAGAGCACTCAAGCCAGACAGTTAAACAGGTACAACAACAGCAACGACCCCTGCAGCAGCTACGCCAATACAACCGCCAGCCTCAGTCACCCCTACCCCCCCCCCCCCCTCCCCGTGCCCCCTCCCTGTCTACAGCCAATGGTGCTGCCCCCCAGCGTACTGCACACATTCCACCGGTAGTGCTACCAGCGATTCCGGCGATCATGCCGGTCCTGGAAAAACTGCAAAAAGATCCTAGGGTGGGAAGGTTCAGTACCAGGGTAGTAGGCAGGGAGGGCCTAAAAATACAGGCACGGGATAGGGCATCCCGGGACGCAATAGTGGAGGTCCTGGGAGATGAGGAGGAGGGCCTCTATACTCACCAGAGTAAGGACGATAGAGGGCTCCGCATCGTCATCCAGGGACTCCACTGCACTATCCCGACGGCCTGGCTAAACAAGGCAATGCTTGAGGCGGGATTCACTGTGACCTTCAGTAGAGTCCTGCCCAGCAGATACGAGAACGAGCCAAATTATAATCTGTTTGAGGCGGAGATTGCCCCTCAAGCAGATCGAGGGGAGCTAGGGGTGCTGGTTCTTAAGCGGCTGGGCAGCCAACTGGTGTCGGTGGAGAAGCTGGCCAAAACGAAGGTCCCGGTCCAATGCCACCGATGCCAGGCATTTGGCCACACGCGCGCCTACTGCAGACGAGCCTTTGTGTGTATGAGGTGCGCGGGAAGTCACCCCTCTACGGCATGCCCAAAGCCAACAAATACACCTGCAAGGTGTGCCAACTGCCAAGGCTCTTACATAAGTGCATACAAGGGCTGCCAAGCCTACAAGGTGGCAAGGGGTAGACTCCTGGCGCATCGAGCCGCAATGCAAGAGTCGAGGCTGACACGCCAGAAGCAGCAGCAGACACAAAAGCAGCCAAGTCAATAGAAGCAGCCACCACAGCAACGACCAGCCACTCGACAGCAGCCACAGCAACGACCGATACGGCAGCAGCAACAACAGCAGCAGAGGCCACAGAGGCACAACTATTGGGAGCAGCCCCAACGGCATCCCCAAAAGCAGCGACAACACCAATGGCAGCAGCAGCAGCAGCATCAGAAACAGGAACAGCAACAGCTCCAGCGTAGCCAGGAACAAAACGGGGAACCCCAGATCCAGGGACAGCAGCAGCGACCGCCGCTGCCTCACTACCCGCCGCAAATAAGGCTGAATGGTGAAAAGCACCCAAAATCCAGCGGAGGCGCATCTCATTCGCTTCCAGAAAAGACTGGTACTGGAAAGGGCAAATGATAAACAGCAACAACACCTGGGGCTAGACCAGCACCAACAACAGCAGCCACCACAGCAGCAACAACAACAAACTCCAACTGCAGTTGTCGGGACCGGCTCCATTGTCCACCTGGAAGGCATAGACATGGTCAGGGTAGAGAACTTGGAAAAGAAAATGAACAAAATCATAAAACTACTCACCACACTCATCCAACTACAAGCTAACAATGGCAGAGGGACCGCAATAACAGACGCAAAAATGACGACACTGAAATAAATCAAAGTACAAATAGTTTGTATTAATCAAATCAGCAAATGAGATGAAAAATGCATAGAAGAAGAAATTATATGAGATTCCCCTCCACCACATCAGACTCGAGCCAATCTCAATCTCAATGCCCCCCCCCACACACCCAGTACAGACCCCAAGACAGACAATCGCTAAACATAGCCTTCTGGAATGCCTGTGGCGTAGCCAACAAAAAGGAAGCGCTAGAAATATACATGAAAAGCGAAGACATAAGGGTCATGATGGTGGCTGAGGTGAAAGGCCACGACCTGCATATAGATGGGTATACAACATACCAAGCTAAAAACCCAGTCCAGCAGCGTAGAGGTGTGGCCACGCTGGTGAGAGAGGGCACAAACCATGCGGCCATGCAACTAATAGAAATGGAAGAACTACAATCCGCCCCCATTACCCTCCTAACGGATGACGGGGGTCAGAGTGGAGGCATTACCATAGCCCCCATCTACTCCCCCCCAATATACAAATGGACGACCGAACAATACATCCAACTCTTCAACCTTTTTGACAAGACAGCAGCAGGAGCAGCGGACAAAAACACAAACACATAATGTTTGGCGATTGGAATGCCAAACACCAATGGTGGGGAAACCATCGCTCATGCCAAAGGGGAAGGCGCCTATATGAGGTCTTCCAATCAAAGAACCGGCATAATATACTGGGCACAGGCGGTGCCACTCACTACCCATATGGTGGACGCAGGACTCCATCTGCAATAGATTTTGGCATAACGAGCGGCTTACAAAACAGGTAAGCCGTGATCTCAAAAACGACAGAGTTAATGTCTGACCATTTAGCAATTAAAATAGCATTAAACACTAGACGCCATGAACATATAATAAACCTACCCATCCACTAATGCCTAGAGGTGCTGACGTAAAGAAATTCCAAAATCACCTAAACCAAAATGTATGCCAAGGCAACGGAAAAAACATCAAAACCAAAAGACAAGCGATTCCAATGTCGGACACTAAAACTTGACAAAGTGACTATGCAAATGCTTGACAAAAAGAAAGAGGCGAGACGAGTATATCTAATACTAATTCTAGGTCCACATTGGTTACAACGAACCAAACCATAGCACGCTGCGCGCTTTGCAACGATGGTGCTCACGAGGTCCAGCATTGTCAGAAGTTTAAAGTGCTGTCCCCCACAAATCGCCATAAAGAAGCCAAGCGGCTTTCGTTGTGTATTAATTGTCTCAGAACAGGGCATCGATTACTTCAGTGCTCCTCGAGCAACTGTCGTACCTGCGGGGGTAGACACCATACCCTCCTTCATTTTGGTAGCCCTGAAGATACCGCAGTCCAAGGGAAATCAGCGCCGTATACTCCATCTAAGTCTGCGCTGTCTGAGTCTACGCCGTCTGAGCATACCACTGAGCCCTCTACTTCAGCGTCTACCTCGTCTGCCCTTATTAAACAAGTTATCAGGAATGGTGTTGTTCTACTTGCCACGGCTACGGTCTTAGTCAAAAATCGTTCCGGAGTTTTAGTTCCCTGCCGAGCGTTGCTGGATTCCGGCTCCCAGTTGCATCTACTAACTTCTCGTTTCGCGAATCAGCTTCAGCTTCGAAAAATGAAATCATCGACTGCAGTCTCGGGAATAGGCGACTCTAGCTTTGTCACGGATGGATTTTCGGTCAACATTAGCCTGCACTCTCGCTCATTGGATTACTCAACTCTCATCACTGCCATTGTAGCCTCTGGCATAACCGATCGACAGCCAAGCTTTGGAGTTGACACTAAAAACTGGAACATTCCATCGAACATACTACTAGCTGATCCGGAGTTTTATAAGCCACAGCGCGTCGATCTGCTAATTGGCGCAAGAGTCTGTTTTTCGAAATCCTGTGTGTTGGTCAGGTCAAGCTACTGCCAGGATTGCCTTCAATTCAGAAAACGCGCTTGGGATGGGTCGTGTCTGGAGGTTGTTCGCGTTTAAAAGGTTCCTCGTTGCTGCATAAAGGCGATTATTGTGTTCGGCTGCTAGCAAAATATAATTTGGATCTCCTTGGAGAATCTTACAATCAAGCGCTTCGTAGATTCCTGACCCTTGAGAGAAGTTAGATCGTCGCCCTGATGTGAAATCTCAGTATGCAGCATTTATAAAATATTACCTTGATTTAGGCCATATGTCTCAGGTTCCTGCCGATATTTTTTGCCTCACCATTGCGTCATGAAGGAAGATAGTTCTACGACCAAGCTTCGCGTCATTTTCGATGGATCCGCTTCAACCTCATCTGGATATTCCCTGAACGACGTTTTTATGGCTGGTTTCAAACTGTTTCATATTCTTGCTCGATTTCGATTTCCTGGAGAAACTCCAGGGAAGAAGACTTGCGTGTGTTTCAATTGGACACCGTTACTTATGGGACGAAGCCTGCCTCCTATTTATCTGTGCGAGCGATGCATCAGTTGGCAATGGACGAGCAGATGGCGTTCCCAGTTGGAGCTGAAATCCTTCGCCGTGACTTCTACGTGGATGACTTGATATCTGGAGCCAGCTCTCAGGAAGAGGCTATCCGAATTCTGAAGCAAACTACTGGAATTTTGTCGAGAGGTCAGTTCACATTGAGGAAATGGTGTTCGAACGTCCCTGCTGTGCTGGATGGAGTTCCTGAAGAGGACAAGGAAACAATTTTGAAGTTCGACGATGGCAGCCATGTGACTAAAACTTTAGGACTTGCTTGGGATCCGGTTTCTGATCTACTATTATTTTCGTTCTCGGCCATTCAATCTTCTTTGAATTCCTTCAGGCGCTCTGTTTTGTCATCCATAGCGCGATTCTACGATCCTCTCGGACTAGCTGGTCCCGTAATTACTAAATCCAAAATCTTTCTCCAGCGTTTGTGCCAAGAGAAGTTGTCCTGGGATGAAAGCCTTCCAGTCCCACTGAACTCCCAATGGCAGGAAATATGCACCAGCTTTGGTCAGATTCGTCGACTTGAATTTCCTCGGCTTGTACTCCTTCCAGACTCTACGCTGGAAATTCACGGATTTTGCGATGCCAGCATCAAGGCTTATGGCGCATGCATTTATGTCATGTCCAAGGGTCAGCACTCCAGCAGTCACTTACTTTGTGCCAAATCTCGTGTGGCTCCTTTGAAGACACTTACAGTACAGATTCTGCCGTTGCGCTCTCTTGGATTCGGGACGAGCCGTTAAGATTTAATATATTTGTTGCAAATAGAGTGTCAACGATTCAGGAAACGACCGAAAAAATGGAATGGCGCTATGTTCCTACAGCTTTAAACCCAGCCGACATTCTGTCTCGAGGGGCTCATCCGACTGAGCTGTATGAGTCACCTCTTTGGGCTCATGGTCCTCCATTTCTTTGACTGGCCACCCACTGTGCTACCTGATAAGCCACCCCTTGAACTTCGTCGGAGGGCTCTTCTGGTTAAATCGCCCTACATGGACATTGTTGCTGATTCCAAGTATGCGAATTCATTTGCTTCTTTGCAACGCGTTTTCGGATACATTCACAAGTTTTGCAACCGAATTCGGCACCCCGGACTCACTGTCTCAGACATTGAACATGGAACCCAGGTATTGCTACGACTAGTACTCAGCGTACTCAGCTATGGGAGGACATGAAATCACTGCGGGCAAGGGGAGCAGTCTCCTCATCGAGCTCAATCGCATCGTTATCGCCATTCATGGATCAGTTTGGACTTCTCAGGGTAGATGGTCGACTGAAAAACTCTTCGTTGGATTTTGATGACCGTCATCCAATCATCTTGCCCAGCTGCCATCCATCCACTGACTCTTGCAATAATCTCCCAAATTTGGTCAGACAACGCAACCAATTTTGTCGGCGCTAAGAATGAGCTGATGGAGTTAAAGCGCCTGGTCCTCAGCGATGACCATCAGAAGGCGCTGCTGGATTTTTGCTTATTCGAGGCTATGGGAGGCTGCAGTGAAGACGGCCAAGTACCACTTCTACCGTGGGATAGGCAACTCGGTTCTTGGATTTGACGAGCTGCGGACGCTGTTGTGCCACATCACGGCAGTGATTTATTCAAGACCTTTAGTTTCAACTTCAGAGAGCCCTGCCGATCTAGATGTTCTAAATCCAGCGCATTTCTTGAATGGTGGCCCTCCTGCTTCGTTCGGTGAGCCTGACGACACTCAGCTAAACTTCGATCGCCTGGACGGCTGGAAGCGCGTTTCATACCTGCAGCAGCTCTTTTGGTCCCGGTGGAAGGAGGAGTAAATCACGCCACTGCAGCAGCGCTCAAAGTGGCGCACTGCGAAGCCCAGTTTAGCAGTCGCAGATTTGGTTCTTGTCAAGGATGAGAATCTTCCTCCCATGAAATGGCCACTGGCGAGAGTGGTCGAGCTTTTGCCTGGACGAGATGGCGTTTCCCGAGTTTCTGTGCTGAAGACGTCATCGGGAATCACCAAGCGCGCCGTCAACAAGCTGTGCCTGCTGCCCCTTAAAGATGCTGTTGAAAGTCAGGCTTCCAACGGGGGGAGTATGTCGGGTCAAGCAGCTTAAATATTGTAAATTATTGTCAGTGGTGCGGAAATGCATTTTGTTGTTGTCATTTCCAATGCCCCCACTGTAAAGATCATTTGCTACCGCATATGCACATGCAGCGGAATTCTTTTGTCTCTTTATATCGCAATCTCTCGTACTCTGCTTAACAGCGGCCCCGAGCAGCTCTAACGCTCTCGGTCTATCCTACTCTCTCGCTCGCGTATAAGCTTGCTGCATAGGGCCCGGCAATTTGGCCCGTCAGCCCTTGCATTGTCAGTCTTGAGCTAATCGTCGCAGCTATTAGATTAACAACCTCGCATCAATCGTTCGCCCAATCATTCCCATATGTACATACGCGATAAGTTGGTTTACATATGCAAATAAATTATGAATTATATACAACCTCTCGACTTTCATTAACTTCAAAAATTGCAACAGTTATTAAAAACGCTTAATAGCTTAACAATCTCCATGCTAGGGATCTCCGGGGGCTCCAGGTCTGGCTCGACTATCGGTTGCATGCCCTTAGAGTCGTACTTGTACGAGGTAGTCTTCTTGTAGCCGTAGTCCACAGTGCCCTCCGTGTCGTGGAGAAGTCTAACCGACTCCTCGTTCAGGACGAAGATGATTTGGCGCCTCTGTCCGTTGTTCTCCTCTACCTTGGCCACCTTCCAATCGGCTGTGGGAAGGTGGGGGTTGCAGACCTGCAGAATCCGGAGAATCTTATCCGGTTCTGCAGGCTTCGCCGAGACCCACGCTCTGGCCCTCGGCTTGCTGGGGATGTCCTTCCACTTCACGGCCTCCAGCTTGGCTCCTGGGTAGACCTCCTTGAGCGATGCTACCGGCTGTCTAAGACTGCAATTAGGGTTTTTCCTCTCGCCACATCGGCAAACGAGCGGTTGCTCAGTGCTTTCGTCCTCTTGGCCGGTTGGATTTGCGTGGTGGTGTCCTCCGCCTCCCTCCGTTGCCGCTTGCTTGGGGCCTTGGCTGCGGCCTTGCCAGCTTGGCTGGCTGTGCGGCTGGCTAGTAGTCTGGCAGGACCGTCTTGTCCCATCGCCGCGATTTGATTCCCTGGGCCCTCCGACGTGGATTGGCCCGATTGCATTTTCCGTCCTCTCCTCGCAGCGGCTGCTGCCTCGCGACGGTGGACCGACATAGTCTCCTTCCCCGTCGTTTTGGGCACTGGTTTCCCAGATGCGTTAGTATCTCTCGTTAGTATCCCTCCGGCAATTTAGGAGGAGTGCCGAGCTCCTTTGCGGTGTTTTTTGTATGTATATTTAAGTTTGGCATAGTTGGTCCCACGAGTAGGCGGGAAGGCGTTAGTCGCCCGGGCATAGCCCGCGTGCCCCGGGAAGCCTTATTAAAGCTGGAGGTCGGAAGGTATCCAGAGTCCGCATATAAATGACCGAGCACCCCCTCGGCCATGCATCTCTCGGCATATGACAGTGTCACCTTGGATTGGGGTTATTTCACTGAGAGTTTTTTTCTCTCCGCCCGACTACAATTAGCCAGCATCCTGGCAGACACATGACCGTACCAGGACCTGTTTCCAGCCGCCCTCACGGGGAGAGTATAGTCGCACTTCCGCCGGTGTGTACAGTTACGGCGGGTGCCGGTTCGCTCGTGCCCTTTAACTTTAGTGCTAATCTTCCTCAAATATTAGTCTAACAGCTATCTTTCCTGCATGCTCGCGTAACAGCCTTCTGCTGGTATCAGACGGGCCACTTGACGGTGCAGTAATTACATCGCCTCTTGCAAGATGCAGTCATTGCATGTCAACGTCCAGAACCAAGAATATTGTACACTCTGTTGCGCTGAGAGATTAATCTTTATTGGTGAGTAATCTTATAGTAGATAATTATTTTTACTGAACTGAAAATATGTTTCGTAGAAATAATATACACTGCAGATAGTTGCCACGTTAGGTTAGGTTAGGTTGAGGCTCGCTCGGAACCCGTCACACTTAGGCCGGTTTCGGCCCGTTGTGATACCGCATAGGATCATTTCCTTCCCGCGTTGTGAGACTTCCTGTCAGCAATTATCCCATCCAGATGCTCTCACAAAGTTCGCTATCCTCCTGGGACATAGTTTGGACATCTCTGAGATGTCGTGTAGAAAGGCTGAGCCCAGGTGCTGTAGCCTTCTTCTGCTGAGAGCTGGGCAGGAGCAGAACAGATGTTCCACTGGCTCCTCCTCTTCCTCGTCTCTACAGCTGCGACAGAAATCGTTATGTGGGGCCCCCAGCCTGTTAGCGTGGGTGGCTATTAGCCAGTGTCCCGTGAGGGAACGTGTGACTACGCTGCACCTTTTCCTGCTTAACTTGAGGAGCTCGGAGGTGCGCTTCGACATCGTGGCACTGTTTGCACATATCGTTTTTTAGTCGCTTGTATTGCTCCCTTATAATGAGCTTACAGGTGGCCATTGGCATACAGATATCCTCCTTGTCTTGGAGAAGGGGGATTGTAGTGCCAGATCTGGCCAGCTCGTCCGCTATACAGTTGCCCTCGTTGTCCCGGTGGCCCGGGACCCAAATCAGGCTAATAGAAAATTGCTGAGCCATCTCGTGCAGAGATTTGCGGCAGTCTGCCACGGTGGCCGAGTTCGAGGAAATCGCGCTTAGCGATTTGATCGCAGCCTGGCTGTCGCTATAAATGTTTAGCTTGGTTGCCGTGACGGCAGCCGCTTGTAGGCAGTCTAGAGCCTCCCTGATTGCTATGACTTCCGCTTGAAAGACACTGCAATGATCTGGGAGTCTGAAGGAATGCCTTATGTTTAGCTGTTCAGAGTAGATTCCCCCTCCGACTCTGTCGTCCAGCTTTGATCCATCTGTGAAGATGTTTATGGCCCCATCTGGGCCTGGGAGTCCCTCGAGCCATTCGTCTCTGTGAGGGATGATTGTGTCGAAGGGAGTGTCTGTGTACTCTCTTGGAACTTGGTAGTCTGTTTTTGAGGGGACGGTACTGCTATTATTTAATATGGCTGAGTGACCTATGCACTGTGTCACCCATTGATCTGAGTCTCTTAGACGTATTTCTGCTGCTTCTGCCCGTTCCTTTCCTGCGAGGTCAAGGCTCTGTAGGCATAGGATGGCATTTAGCGCATCATTTGGGGTGGTGCGAAGAGCTCCGCTGATGCATAGGGCGGCAGTCCGCTGGACTTTGCCCAGTTGCTTGGTGATCGCCCTTTTTGATAGGGCCGGCCACCACACCGTAACTCCGTAGAGTAGTATTGGTCTAACTTTAGCTTGATATATCCATTGGACTATGCTTGGGATCATACCCCATCTTAGCCCAATAGTTTTTTTGCATGTGTAGAGTGCAGTCTTCACTCTGTCTTTGACATTCAGGTTCCAGCTAAGCTTCTTGTCAATTACCAACCCTAAGTAGTTGGCACTGTCGCTAAAGTAGAACCTGCATCCTTGTAGTATTGGAGGGTTGAGGGGCGGGACCTTGTATTTATTTGTGAATAGTACGAGTTCCGTTTTTGAGGGATTTCCTCCCAGACCGCGCGAAACTGTCCAATCCGACAGTTTCGCTAGCTTTGTGGACATTAATTCGCACAGTGTTTGGGGGTATTTCCCCGAGAAGATAATCGCAACGTCGTCCGCATAGGCCACGACTTTGCAGCCCCCCCCCTTCTAGGTCACATAGAATCTTGTTGACTCCTATGTTCCACAGAAGAGGAGACAGGACACCACCTTGCGGGGTGCCTCTGTTGACATACCTTGACTGGGCGGACGATCCCATCGATGATGTCACCGTCCTGCATGTGAGCAATTGATCAATGAGCATCACCAAGTGACGGTCCACCCCCAGGTCAGTCAGGGCTTCTGTAATGGCGCCCGGTACAACGTTGTTGAAAGCTCCCTCAATATCGAGAAAGGCTATGAGTGAGTACTCTTTGTGATGCAGAGATTTCTCTACCGCTGAGATCACTTCATGAAGAGCCGTTTCCGTGGATTTTCCTTTCCGGTAGGCATGCTGTGCGCCTGACAGCAACTGAGGGTGTATAGTTGTCCTCAGTTGCAGCCCGACGAGTCTCTCAAAGGTTTTGAGGAGGAAGGACGATAGGCTGATTGGTCTAAAGTCTTTTGCAGCTGAGTGCGAGGCTTTCCCAGCTTTGGGAATGAAGACTATCTTTGCCTTAAGCCATGTTCGCGGGATTGTACCCACAGCCAGTATCTTCCTGAAGATACCTTGTAGCCAGTTGATGGCCGTATACCCGGCCTTCTGAAGTTAGGCCTGGATTACCTGGTCTGGGCCTGGCGATTTAAACGGGTTGAAGCTGTTTATTGCCCAGCTTATGTTACGTTTTGTGAGGATGTGATCCATCGAGGTTACCGGTCCCTCTCCTGGAAGATGTGCCGTATCGATGGTTGTGCACCCTGGAAAATGTGTGTCTAGTAGAATGTGCAGGGACTCCTCACTGGAGTTAGTCCACGTGCCCTCATTCCTTTTAAGATACCCTACCGAGGGGTTAGTTTTTGAGAGAATCTTGCGAAGCCTTGCGGCTTCTGACGTTTCCTCAATTTCCGAGCAAAATTTTTGCCAAGAGGCCCTTTTTGCTTTCCTTGTTTCCTTTTTATATAGTGACAGACTGATTTTGTAGTCTGCCCAGGGGCTCTCCTCGTTCGCGCTTTTGGCCCTGTTGAAGAGGGTCCTGCAGCTTTTACGTAGGATGTCTATTTGTTTTGACCACCAGGGGGTTTCTTTTTCCCCCTAGGTTTGCTAGAGGGGCATGCTGCCGCGAAGGTTTTGTTGCATGCCTCTGTGAACCTGCCATAGTCACATAGTATATATATGTTCAACGAAACCCACCTGCCTTTCCTTTCTGTGACGACTGCTAGGAGTTAAACTGGAAGATACACCTCGTCGTTGGATAATTGATTCTCGATCCGGCCCCCTACACTCAATCACTTTTCAGTTTAAACGACTGCGGAAGAAAGTGATAAATCAGCTATTTTCTTTTATTTTAAAATTATCCAACATATGTAAACAATATTAAATATTGATTCTTTTCTTGCGATATCCATCGCAATCCAACCTAGCTTGCTTCTGCGTAAACGATTGTGCATCAGGATCATCAGATGAGTCCCTGCAGTGCCAATAAAATGGATTACAGATCCCAATTACATCAAAAAATAAACTCACTGAACTACAGAGAAATCACTTAAATCGCCATAATCTATTGGCCGATGACACAGGCAGCATTTGTTGTTGGATTCACTGAAACACCTCGGGCAGAAGACACCTTTGCAGCCTAGTGAGTCGCAATTTATGCGGGTGGAACTGGAGGACAGAATGAAAGTCTGAACAATAGCAGAACAAAATATTGACAAACTACCTACGAGCTTAAGGACTTGGCGCAAATGATGCAGATATCACTACTCATGGCACCAACCAGACAGGCACAACAGCAGCATCTAATGGCGAAAGTTTCAATTAAATATGTGGAAATGTCTGCTCAGCAAATCTCACCGCTTCAAATTGCCCCTGAACGAGCTGATGTGGCCTTTTCGATCCTGGTACAATAAGGCAGCGCGGATCTGGCGACGTGCCAACTTGAATACGCTTATTCGCTCAGTCAAGATCTTGTTGTGCAGATACATGGCCCTCTCATGGTCTCGCTCCGGGTAGAAGCAACGCATAATCACATGACGTAGGCGCAGGAAATACGGCTCCGTCAGCAGGACCAGCCAGGCGAATAGACAGAGTCCCAATATCTCAGCATATCTGTAATGGTTCGGTTCTACAGGCTGAGGCAAACATTCACTCGTTTCCAAGACGGTTTTCTGAGTGAGGGGCCGAAACCCCATGGATATCCCTCGCATTATATCAACCAAAAACCCTCCTCCTTTGATCTTCAGATCTATATAGGCAGGCACTTCTAGTCCGGACTTCTGATGGCCATAGTACGACATGGTGGCCAGCATCCAGAAGAGGCTATAATCCAAAAAGCAAATGGAAAACAATTGCAGGGAGGTAAAAATCATGAAAAAGGAACTCCCCCCAATATACAAGCACTCGGAAGAGGTGAGACGCGGACTGGTGATCTGTAATCAGAGAATATCTTTAGAGAATTTCATTATTAGAGATCGCAATAGCCCAACCCTTATGTATTTCCTTCTTTCAAGTCGATTCAGGGGCAGCAGCAGCGCGTCTCCATCATTCTGTCTCTGAATGTCGATCGCATAAAAAGATTCGGTTAAAAATACATTCTTATACTCCAGACTATGCATGTAGCGGATATAGAAGTAGGTGCCCCTGGAAAGGAATTAGAATTACCAGCATAACTGATATACTTAGATATTAAGGATTCCGAGTTCTTGCCTACTTAATAAACACTGCCGCAACCAAAATGTAACAGAGAACATCCAGCAACGCGAACATTAGCATCAATGGTTTCAATAGCCTGTTGATATCCTGTACGATTTCTTCACCCACCTTTAAAAGATCCTTCGAGGAGTTTGAGTTGAAATAGAAGTCGTGTTCAAAGGTGATTTTGTCATCAAACATTTCCTTGATATGACCCAAAAAATCATGGTACTCTGATGCAAGAAACAACAAATATATAAATATATGTGTAGAATTTGGAACTATTCTACCTACGCTCCATGACCTTATCCAGCATCTCCCAGTTCACATCCCAAAAGCCACTGCAAAATACATCTATGATCTTTGCGGGATAGCAGAGGGCCAGAAACAGTTTGGTAGCGTGGCAAAGTGGCTTGAAGATTCCCAACTTGGTCTGACACCGGGTCATGGCACGAAGGGCAGCCCGCTTGCAACGTCCCCACGGTGTGCCCAACTCTTCATTGCACATATCCACAATGGATTTCAGCCAGGCCAGACAGTTCTTGAGGATTGCAACTGAAGGGGAGACTACTGGCTTAAGAACAGATCCTGGACAGCCAGACTCCGTTTACTCACTGATGATGATAAGATAGTCTTGGATACGCAGTAGAGGCTCCATTACTTGACTGAGAGCTTGACGAATCTCGTCCAACATTAAATCTATGGCCATTTTAATGGATTTCGCTGGTTCTATTAATACATCCATCATTTGGCCAAGTTCCTGTCGCAACAGCTCTTGTCCGCAGGCCAGGCTGCGCAGCATCACTTTCAGGTTTGCAAGGATATTGGCAGTCGGCCCAATGGCAGCCAGAAGGAACGCCAGGGCTATAAGACAAGCGCGTCCGCGGGAGCTGCATAACGAAGGAATAGCCAGAGTCAGTATGCACCTGTGGAGAGAAAAAATCAGGGATTACCAGTGACTATCAGTATAAGCCCGCACTTACCTGACTGGACGGCCATAAAAGAGAAGAATAAAGAGCAACGTCAGGCTTACAATTGTCAGCCATCGAGGATTGAGGTCTTGCAATCTCAGGGACGGATGCCTTTCATACCACACGAGTGTTAGAACTGTACCACAGAGATATCCACAAAGAACGATTGGCGCACAAACTTTACATATCCAAACGGCGTTTTTAATTTCCATTTTGTAAGACGCCAAAAACTAAAATATTTTATTGTTAATGTCGTTACCCCGTTATCGGACGTTGGCCATCTCTAAAAGCTTGTCATTGACAAATTACCCAACACTAAGGCCATCCTGCATACAGTTTACTGCATGATGGTGTGATGGACCTATTTCAGGCTAAGGTAAGCTCAGTCATGTCCAGAGGTTAATCCACAAGAAATTTGTAGAAAAAGATGGAACTTCTAGGGGGACGTCAGGGTTGCCCTATCGTAAAGAGGATGGATCTGGGCTAGGGCGAGCGTTGCTCGTAGTGCGGTCGAATGGTGTATGTGGACGTGGAGTGGGTTAGTTTCGGTGCCTCGGCTATTCGGAATGAACTTACGCAGTTTGATATTATTTAGATAATTAGACACTTTATTATGAACACTTTTAACACTTGTTAAATTCGTAAGCTATTTGGTACAACGTCTGTACTCGGGGCCGGGTTTCTACGTAAGCTCTCTTTCGAGAGCCCACCTCCGCGCAGGACTCGCGTTACGGTGACCGTCTGCCGACTCGACCGTGGGATCCGTATTCTGGCGAATTCTGGCGTGTTCGCAATCGGCGCCTGTCGCGGGTTCTCATGGTGTCGTCCCTCCGTGGTTGGCGAGCTCGGAGGGAGGGAGGAGGTTCGCACGGTCCGGCGTGTTCGGTCAGCGTTCGTGGGGTCTTCATACGCCGCGTGATCGGCTTTTTGGTTTGGGGCGGGAGAAGTCAGCGTGACCAGGTACGCCTCGTCAGCGCGCTGGGGCCGGCTCGTGTCTCGGTAGCTACGTTGGCCTTTCCTAGGGCTACGAATAATGTCTGAAGTATTTTGTGTAACATATATTTTTTAATAATATCCCCCCTTCAGAGGTACCCGGGAAGATATTGTAGCGAACCCTTTTAGGTTCGTGATACCCTCCCCTTTCTTCCCGAGGGCGGTCACAAAGACCCGTTCATCGGGAGCGCGGCGGTGTATGCGGTACCGTTGTTCACCCCACCAGCTATCGAACAGGGTTCGTCCCCATGTCTCTAGTCGCCGGTGCACTTCTTGAACGAGGTACGTTGGCAAGACTCGCGTCCGCCAGCGGGGTAGTCGCTTCGTAGGCTCCTGGGGGCGTGCGCAGGCGGGCGTCAAGATCTTGTTGTGCAGATACATGGCCCTCTCATGGTCTCGCTCCGGTTAGAAGCAACGCATAATCACATGACGTAGGCGCAGTAAATACGGCTCCGTCAGCAGGACCAGCCAGGCGAATAGACAGAGTCCCAATATCTCAGCATATCTGTAATGGTTCGGTTCTACAGGGTGAGGCAAACATTCACTCGTTTCCAAGACGGTTTTCTGAGTGAGGGGCCGAAACCCCATGGATTTCCCTCGCATTATATCAACCAAAAACCCTCCTCCTTTGATCTTCAGATCTATATAGGCAGGCACTTCTAGTCCGGACTTCTGATGGCCATAGTACGACATGGTGGCCAGCATCCAGAAGAGGCTATAATCCAAAAGCAAATGGAAAACAATTGCAGGGAGGTAAAAATCATGAAAAAGGAACTCCCCCCAATTTACAAGCACTCGGAAGAGGTGAGACGCGGACTGGTCATCTGTAATCAGAGAATATCTTTAGAGAATTTCATTAATAGAGATCGCAATAGCCCAACCCTTATGTATTTCCTTCTTTCAAGTCGATTCAGGGGCAGCAGCAGCGCGTCTCCATCATTCTGTCTTTGAATGTCGATCGCATAAAAAGATTCGGTTAAAAATACATTCTTATACTCCAGACTATGCATGTAGCGGATATAGAAGTAGGTGCCCCTGGAAAGAAATTAAAATTACCAGCATAACTGATATACTTAGATATTAAGGATTCCGAACTCTTGCCTACTTAATAAACACTGCCGCAACCAAAATGTAACAGAGAACATCCAGCAAGCCGAACATTAGCATCAATGGTTTCAATAGCCTGTTGATATTGTTTGTACACGGAGCGTTTTCCGCATTAATGTTAATTCACGTATGGGGGTGTGTTGGTTTTTTCTGCAAACGAATCAAAGTCTATACAAGAAAGAGAAAAGTCGATCGATCCAGTTGAGTATTAGGGAATAACTATTTATTACAAATCTTAGTGCTTGAGTACTGGGCATAAGAGAGAGAATACAGTGGTGAATTTAGTACAATTATGGTGAGTAAATACAGAAAGTGAGCGTAGGCTCTCTATTTTACGAGGGTCATTTGAATACTTGTTCCTTAAAGGAGTTTGACCGAACATCCCGGCCCCGTTGAAAGGACTGCTTTCAAACCACCGGAAGAATTGCCAACTTGTGTATTGGCCTGCAACATGTTCCATTTGCAGTGCGGAGGTGCACCACCCGTACAAGTCCATCCTTCCCAAGCACAGTAGACTGCACTCGGCCTAGTTTCCAGCGTAGCGGTGGCAGGTTGTCCTCATGGATGATGACCAACGTGCCCTCGGTGAGGTTCGTTGAGGGTGCTGTCCACTTCGTGCGCGATCGCAATTCGTTGACATAGTCAGCAGACCATTGCTTCCAAAACCGTTGCTTGACGGCCGTAATCGCATCGTAGCGGTCCATACTTGACAGCTTGATATTCTCGAGGGACCTTTCAGGTAGTGATCGCAATGATTCGCCAACCAAGAGATGACCAGCCGTGAGAGTGCTATAGTCATTTGGGTCTGACGAAAGCGGCGATAGCGGGCGCGAGTTGAGGATCGATTCTATCTCGACGACGACAGTGCTCAACTCTTCGAAGGTGAACCTGGTGTTGGCCAGCGTACGATTTAACAGCCCCTTTGCACTCTTGACTGCCGCTTCCCAAAGGCCTCCGAAATGAGGTGCTCTGTGGGGAATAAAATGGAAATTAATAGAGTCAGATGCGCAAAATTTATAGATTTCATCTTGGGTCTGCTTTAAAAACATAAACTTTTTTAGTTCCTGCAGTTGATTCGATGCCCCTACAAAGTTAGTGGCATTATCGCAGAAGATGTCTGTCGGCATCTTGCGACGACCTCCCATCCGTTTCAATGCGTTTAAGAACGCCTTTGTTGACAAATCAGAGACTACTTCGATGTGAACGGCCTTGGTGAGAAGGCAAACGAACACGGCTATGTATGCTTTTGTAGGTCCCTTTCCTCGAATTCGTAGATATGTGTTGATGGGTCCACAAAAGTCAACTCCACAGCGTTCAAAGGGTCGAGCCGGAGCGAGTCGCGTAGGGGGTAATGAGCCCATGAGTTGTTGTAGCAGCTTCGGTCTGTAGCGAACGCAGTGTACACAGGAGCGAACAATTCTACGTGCCAAGTCTCTGGCGTTAACGATCCAATACTCCAAACGAATGAGAGCGACTAGGGCTTTAGGTCCAGCGTGATAGTTCCGAAGATGCAAATGGCGAATATAGTTCCATACAAATTTGGACTGACTAGGCAGCAGCAACGGATGTTTTTGACCGTCTTGTAGGTCTGAGTATTCCAAACGTCCACCAACCTTGATAAGTTCGAATCCGTTCACGACTTCTAAAAAGGGAGTAAGAAACTTTAAGCAGCCTTTTTAATGGTTTTTGCTTCTGAAGTAAACGGATGTCCTCTACAAAATGAGTTTGTTGAATGTTCCAAATAAGGCAATGTGAAGCAAAACGAAGTTCATCTGGCGTCGGTGAGGTTGTGGTAAACGTCGATTGCTTCCGACATCTCCTTATGAACCTAATCATCCAAGCAATGAGACGCAGACTGTGAGTGTACGAGCTGATATTATCGACGATGTTGAGGATATTATTTGTCTCGTGTACGGCAGCAAACAAACTTTTCCGATTCTCCGAGTTAACCACGTCCATATCAATATCAAGTTTTCCACCAGTGGCGGGCCAGTTTAGTGAATCTTCGACTAGAAACGTAGGACCCGAAAACCATGGAGACTTAATCAACTCGCTCACGTTACAGCCTCGCGACAGAATATCAGCAGGGTTTTGATGTGTTGGCACATAGCGCCATTTTCCATCAGACGTTAAATCCTGAATATCGGACACTCGATTTCCAACAAAGGTCGATAAGGTGACTGAGTGTTGTTGCAACCAATGCAATACGAGCTGTGAGTCGCTCCAAAAATAAGATGTGATAGTGTGTTTACTGAATATGGCCTTGACTTTGTTATACAACTGAGAAAGTAGATGTGCGCCGCATAGTTCAAGCTTCGGAAGAGACTGTTTCTTCACTGGTGCTACTCTAGACTTAGAAGTGAACAATTTCACTGTGACCTGTCCAAGCGAATTCTCCGTGCGCACATAAACACAGCAGCCGTATGCCCGAATCGATGCGTCGCAAAATCCATGTATTTGAATGCTCCTAGTATCAGGCTGCAAACAAAAACGAGGTACCGCTAGTGACGACAGTGAATTCAGCGATTCCAAACACTTGCTCCATGCGTGGCTTAAATTCTGGGGGACAGACTCGTCAAAGTCGAGTTTCAAAAGCCACAACTCCTGAAGAATGATCTTAGAGACAATGACTAACGGTGATAGCAGACCGATTGGATCGAATAGCGACGACGCGTAGACAAAATTGTTCGTTTTGTGGTAGTGGGATAGACTTCCTTTGGATTAAATGTGAAACTAAATGCATCGCTTCGTTGATGCCAAGTTAAGCCGAGTGTGCTGCTGACTGAGTTTTCTGAAATGTTTAATTCCTTGGTAGATTCGTCTTCCATCACGCCTGGATGATTTGAATGCCACTTGCATAATGGAAACTGACCACGAGCGAGAGTTGATGTGATTTCAGTTTTTAGTTTGAAGAGTGTATCTATATCATCAGCCCCACACAAAAGGTCATCAACATAAAATGCAGTTTTAACAGCAGCAGCCCCTAATGGCCATGCATCCTTACAATCCTCAGCCAAGTAATGCAAACTACGAGTTGCGAGAAATGGGGCAGACGCAGTCCCATATGTCACTGTATTGAGTTGGTAGGTTTGAAGATCCGTATTTGGAGTTGCTCGCCACAAAATGTACTGGAATTTTCTATCCTTCTCACTCACAAGTACCTGCCTGTACATTTTGGTGACTTCGGCTGTGATGCCGAACCTATGCATGCGGAACCGCAGCAATTGCAGGTACAACTCATCCTGAATGGTAGGGCCGACTAAAAGTAGATCGTTAAGTGACCTTTGAGATGTTGTACGGCAAGAGGCGTCAAAGACAGCTCTGAGCTTCGTCGAGGTACTGCTTGGTTTCAGAACGAAATGGTGGGGTATATAATAATGCGGTTCTTCCAAGTTAGGACATATGGACACACGATTCCGAGGGACATATGGCCGAGACTTTCATATTCCTGCATGAACGAGATATACTGCGACCGAATTTCCGGTAGACGAGCGAGACGTCTCTCAATTGCAAAAAATCGAGTCCGACAACTTGGATCTTCTTGAAATGGCAAGCGAACGACAATCCGCCCACTGGCATCCTGATGTGTTGTGTCCCTGAAATGGTCCTCACAGCGACGATGATTTGGGAGCATTCTAGCGCTTGGATCGACAAATGAGTCCACTTTCCATAATTGCTGCAAATTCTTGTCGATCGACTCTTCTACAGTCGCCAAGAACAATGTTGGCTGTCTGTTATATTGCCGCTGGTACCTCCCAGCAACAATCCAACCAAAAAGAGTCTTCTGCAAAGTGGGAAGATTTGGACCAATGCGAATCTGGCCAACAGCTAGAGCTCCATAGAAGGCTTCGGTCCCCAGTAACAAATCAATACGATTAGTCCTATAGAGCGATTCGTCAGCCAATGGAGGGTTAGCTGGAAGGTTCCAATTCGATATGTCGATCTCACTATCTGGCTGGTAGGCAATATGGGATGTGATTCCAAACTGGAGAGTGAGCTGATAGCCGGAAGTACGTGACTTAATAGAGGTAGTCGTGCGAGCCTTCAAACTAGTAAGGGAGTCTCCTATACTGCGAATTCCAATGTGGTGTTTTTCACAACGAAGGCGAAGCTTTTATGCAAAGGTTTCGGTTACAAAATTAACCTGAGAGCATGAATCAAGCAACGCTCTACCGAGTTTGTATTCACCTGTGGCATCCTTTACCAAAACCATAGCTGTTGCCAACAAAATTTGATCATCTGCTGCGATCTCCATATGAGAATGTGAAGCAGCTTGATGAGCCGTTTGCCAGGAGGGTTGCGCTGGTTGGAGTACCGGTTCAGTAGTTGAAGATTGTCCTGCTGATGATTGGGGTGGCTGTTGCGGCTGAGAGTGATGCAAAGATGAATGATGATTCCGATTACAGGATCGGCAAAGATGAGTCGATGAACATTGCGCCACTCTATGACCATTTCCAAGACAATTGATGCAGAGACCGAGGCGTTTTGCATTGTCGTACCGTTGGTTGCTGTTCATAGCCTTGAACTGAGCGCAATTAGAGATCTTATGGCCAGAACTAGAACAAAGTGTACAAGACGGATTAGTGATAGCAAACGACGAGTTTATTTGGTGATTAGAATGACGATTTGACTTATTGGATTCAGCCTTTCGTTGTGACGAAGTAGCAGCCGAGTTTCCAGACGAATGGAGAAACTGACAGTGGCGTTCCAAAAGCTGTGTGCATGCTAGCCAGGTTGGCAGAGTTTTGTAGTCCTGCGATTCCTTCCACTTGTTCCGAGTTTGCTGATCACACTTTTCCATTATAATATATATAACCATAGCGTGAACAATGTTCTCAGGTTTGCCGATGGACTCCAGCGAGCTTAATATAGCGGATGCCTTATCCACTAGGCTGTGAAGCTGCTGACTGTTTGACCTTTCCACAGGTTGTAGTGCAAACAATGCCTCAAATACCTTCTAAAAATATAAGAGTAGGATTATCAAAACGGCCTTTGAGTTTTGCTAGGGCCTTCGGATAGTTTTCGCTTGTAACCTGGAATGCCTGAATTGTATCTAATGCCGCCCCCGTGAGGCAGGTCAGCAAATAATTAAACTTTTCTATATTAGACAATCCAGACTCACGCACAACAATTTGCTCGAACGAGTGAATGAAATTCTTATAGTTTGCATATGTTCCGTCGAAAGTGGGTAGCGACAACCTTGGTAACGATGAATTCACTGGCGGTGGGTGGTAGTCCGGCGCAACAATGCTGGCGTTCAGATCTCCTTCCATTTTTTCCTTTATGGCTAGCTTGATTGCTATGTATGTATCCTCCAAATCTGCCCGTCCTTCATCATTCGGACTAAGGTCTTCAATATTAGCTTGAACATTTAAAACATTCTTGAAATACGTTTCTAAGATGTTCAACAGATAGCGAAGCTCATCATTGCATATCGGGGTTTCCGATTTAGCATCTACCACAGATTTGATCCGAGTTATATTTCGTTTTATATTGCTCCGTTGGCGTTTTAAGTCTTCGAGCGTCGTCATTTTGTTGTGTAGTGTAATTACGCTGACACAGAACTAGAGCTTCCAAAAATAACAACAACAAAAAAACGCAGCAAGCAGCAGCAGCTAGAGCACAAATCCAACGGTGAAAGCAAAAGCAAAAGTTCCAGCAGCGGCAACGAAAGCAAAACGAAAGTGAAGCGGTGGAATTCCAATAGAAAGAATGTGTTGATCGATGGACCAAAGCAGGTAGCTGCAAAGCGAACGAACCGAGAATGCAAGCGCCGTTGAATGCGTTGTGGGTGACAAGCGAATGATAAAATTAAGCGAGAACGGCGAGAGCAAGGCGAGGACAACGATCCCGCGATCTAGACGAACAATTCTGATACGGTTTTCGGAACTTTCGATTGCAGCTGCGAGACGAGCGAATGTTGTAATTGTTGCCTTTGTAGATTGCAATTAGTTTAATTGTTCACAGAAGAATTAACATAACACACATGCCCCACGTTGGGCGCCAAAATGTTTGTACATGGAGCGTTTTCCGCATTAATGTTAATTCACGGATGGGGGTGTGTTAGTTTTTTCTGCAAACGAATCAAGGTCTATACAAGAAAGAGAAAAGTCGATCGATCCAGTTGAGTATTAGGGAATGACTATTTATTACAAATCTTAGTGCTTGAGTACTGGGCATAAGAGAGAGAATACAGTGGTGAATTTAGTACAATTATGGTAAGTAAATACAAAAAGTGAGCGTAGGCTTTCTATTTTACGAGGGTCATTTGAATACTTGTTCCTTAAAGGAGTTTGACCGAACAGATATCCTGTACGATTTCTTCACCCACCTTTAAAAGATCCTTCGAGGAGTTTGTGATGAAATAGAAGTCGTGTTCAAATGTGATTTTGTCATCAAACATTTCCTTGATATGACCCAAAAAATCATGGTACTCTGATGCAAGAAACAACAAATATATAAATATATGTGTAGAATTTGGAACTATTCTACCTACGCTCCATGACCTTATCCAGCATCTCCCAGTTCACATCCCAAAAGCCACTGCAAAATACATCTATGATCTTTGCGGGATAGCAGAGGGCCAGAAACAGTTTGGTAGCGTGGCAAAGTGGCTTGAAGATTCCCAACTTGGTCTGACACCGGGTCATGGCACGAAGGGCAGCCCGCTTGCAACGTCCCCACGGTGTGCCCAACTCTTCATTGCACATATCCACAATGGATTTTAGCCAGGCCAGACAGTTCTTGAGGATTGAAACTGAAGGGGAGACTACTGGTTTAAGAACAGATCCTGGACAGCCAGACTCCGTTTACTCACTGATGATGATAAGATAGTCTTGGATACGCAGTAGAGGCTCCATTACTTGACTGAGAGCTTGACGAATCTCGTCCAACATTAAATCTATGGCAATTTTAATGGATTTCACTGGTTCTATTAATACATCCATCATTTGGCCAAGTTCCTGTCGCAACAGCTCTTGTCCGCAGGCCAGGCTGCGCAGCATCACTTTCAGGTTTGCAAGGATATTGGCAGTCGGCCCAATGGCAGCCAGAAGGAACGCCAGGGCTATAAGACAAGCGCGTCCGCGGGAGCTGCATAACGAAGGAATAGCCAGAGTCAGTATGCACCTGTGGAGAGAAAAAATCAGGGATTACCAGTGACTATCAGTATAAGCCCGCACTTACCTGACTGGACGGCCATAAAAGAGAAGAATAAAGAGCAACGTCAGGCTTACAATTGTCAGCCATCGAGGATTGAGGTCTTGCAATCTCAGGGACGGATGCCTTTCATACCACACGAGTGTTAGAACTGTACCACAGATATATCCACAAAGAACGATTGGCACACAAACTTTACATATCCAAACGGCGTTTTTAATTTCCATTTTGTAAGACGCCAAAAACTAAAATATTTTATTGTTAATGTCGTTACCCCGTTATCGGACGTTGGCCATCTCTAAAAGCTTGTCATTGACAAATTACCCAACACTAAGGCCATCCTGCATACAGTTTACTGCATGATGGTGTGATGGACCTATTTCAGGCTGAGGTAAGCTCAGTCATGTCCAGAGGTTAATCCACAAGAAATTTGTAGAAAAAGATGGAACTTCTAGGGGACGTCAGGGTTGCCCTATCGTAAAGAGGATGGATCTGGGCTAGGGCGAGCGTTGCTCGTAGTGCGGTCGAATGGTGTATGTGGACGTGGAGTGGGTTAGTTTCGGTGCCTCGGCTATTCGGAATGAACTTACGCAGTTTGATATTAGTTAGATAATTAGACACTTTATTATGAACACTTTTAACACTTGTTAAATTCGTAAGCTATTTGGTACAACGTCTGTACTCGGGGCCGGGTTTCTACGTAAGCTCTCTTTCAAGAGCCCACCTCCGCGCAGGACTCGCGTTACGGTGACCGTCTGCCGACTCGACCGTGGGATCCGTATTCTGGCGAATTCTGGCGTGTTCGCAATCGGCGCCTGTCGCGGGTTCTCATGGTGTCGTCCCTCCGTGGTTGGCGAGCTCGGACGATCACACTTGATCGTCGCTGTCGTCTGTGGTAGGGAGGGAGGTGGGGTCTTCATACGCCGCGTGATCGGCTTTTTGGTTTGGGGCGGGAGAAGTCAGCGTGACCAGGTACGCCTCGTCAGCGCGCTGGGGCCGGCTCGTGTCTCGGTAGCTACGTTGGCCTTTCCTAGGGCTACGAATAATGTCAGAAGTATTTTGTGTAACATATATTTTTTAATAATATCCCCCCTTCAGAGGTACCCGGGAAGATATTGTAGCGAACCCTTTTAGGTTCGTGATACCCTCCCCTTTCTTCCCGAGGGCGGTCACAAAGACCCGTTCATCGGGAGCGCGGCGGTGTATGCGGTACCGTTGTTCACCCCACCAGCTATCGAACAGGGTTCGTCCCCATGTCTCTAGTCGCCGGTGCACTTCTTGAACCAGGTACGTTGGCAAGACTCGCGTCCGCCAGCGGGGTAGTCGCTTCGTAGGCTCCTGGGGGCGTGCGCGGGGGGGCGTTCCCACGTATTAGAAAATCTCCATTAGTTCGTCGGAGTCGGAGTCGGGTTCCCCGTCGGGGCGGTTGTTCTAGGAGGGCTGGCGTCTCTATCGGGACTATCTTCGCCTGGATCGGCGTCTTCGTCGGAGATGGTGCCCCCTTGGGAAGCGATGGTTCCGTCGCGGGGTACTGCTTAGTCATCAAACCTGTCTCCCATCGGGGAATAAGACAGCGTCGAGATCCGAGGGTCGCGCGGCTTTAGGGTCTCGGGTGCCGCCTCATCTCCCGAATCCGCGGTGAATTCGTCTTCACTGTCCGTGCCGCTGTCGGACGTTGTCTCGCTTTTCGTGTCCGTGAAGGCATCGGGTTCCTCGGAGTCGGTGTCCTCCGTGAGATCGATGATCTCGACTTCCTCGAATCGTGCTTCTGCTGTGGCATTCATTTCGACGTTTGCTCTTCTTGTGTTGGTCCTGAACTGGCGTTGGCACTATTTATCGAGGGTACTCGCTGAGGTTGCAGAAACGCAACTCCATCGCGTCGGCAGTGCCTAGCGGCATGGTCGGTGGGGTTCCTCATTGATAGTTTTCGGGACGTAGCTGGATGTCCGTAACTAGGTATGTTCGACGTTGATTCTCAGGTCTGTTCGCTGGCAGGTGTGTTTTTCTTTTCTCTTTTGCTTTGGCTGGGGTCTTGTTTCGTGTTTTCGTGGACGGGATCGTCATCGTGGTTAGGCGGTGGGTCGTCTCCTAAACTTCGTGCGTTACTGCTTGGGGTCTGGTGACGGTGTCCATTGGTAGCTTCGTTAGGGGCGGGGGTAAGTAACGTCTCCCGATCCATTGAAGATCACCATGCCGTTTGCTGGTGGCGTTATCGTTTTTTGTTGAGCGCGGGGCAGTGTGTTTGGCGGCTGCCGGTCGTCTCGGTTGTCTCGCGGTGCGGTGTCGTTTTGTTCAGGTAGCTTTGCGTTGCAGGTCGTCGATGTGGGCGAGATTCTTCAAGCTTAATTCTTGAAGGAATGGTAAGCTGAGCCTCTCTCGGTGGTCCGTCACTCTTGGACTCACCTAAGTGGTTGATGTACCAGTCTCCGTTCAGCGCGACTCGGCTGGAATTCAAGGCGATGTATGTTCCCGCGACGTGTTGGGTGGCCCCTGCGTCGTCCATAACCGCACTCTGCCACTGCCTATCCATCGCTGAAGTCCAGGATTTTGCCGTCGCGTTGGACCGGGAATACGAGCAACTTCTTGCAGATCAGTTTGGGTTGAGGGAACCTTATCAAGAAGCGTAGCAGGTCAGAGTTTTAGAGACTTCCAAGAGTCCTACCGAGCTGATGTTGGCGAAATACTGCTGGTTAAGCTTATTGATGTCTGCCTCCGTGTCTTTCGATTTCGCTATGTGATTCATTAACTCGGTACTCTCGTTCAGGCGGGCCTGGATCTTAGAGTTTTCCGCGTCCACTAGTTGGTTCTGCTTGAACTTGACATGTTCCCAGTCGTCAAAGTCGGGCGTCCCGGCTACCACGTTCAGCGCCATCCCGAGCAGTTTGATGAAACCGGGCTTCTCTGTGGTGTATCCTCAGGGTGGCCACTACATGCTTGATGGGCTCCAGATCTGCGTGTTGCACGTGGGCCATCCGGTTCACCTTGAGCGTTTTGATTGTTCGTTGGGTTACGTCAACGTACTCGACGTAGGACGTTACGTTCTTCGTATGGCTCAAGTGTCCGGGTTTTTCCCAGACGGAGTAGTCAATTAACGTCGCACGTGCGGATGTCGTGATGGCGAGGAGGCCAGCAGGGCGTTCATGGCGGGCTTGTACAAATTATCCTTCTCGCGTAGGCTGTGTGAATGGTGCGTCTTGGCGGGAGTGGTTGATTTGGTTGTATCTGGTGGGTCTTGGGTTTGAGGTTGTCGGCTTCAGTGGTTCCTATTCTTCTGGAGAGAATATAATGATCGATGGTAGCCAAGACTGCGGTGCCCATATTTGCGAAGAAAGGTTTTCTTCATTCTTCCACGTTGCACTTCGGGTACACTCCGAGCCCTCTGTTTTGGTTTGGTGTCGTATTTCCGCTGCTATTTTTAGTTTGTGATGTTCTTTTTTAGTTTGTGATGTTTGTAATTGGCGAGAAGAGCACAGGAACGAAAGTTTGTCGGAGATAGTAATGGGTGTGGTGGAGGAAGGGCGGCACGGCACGGCACACGGCACACACCAAAAAAAGAACAGGGCAACACAGAAAAACGGCAATGGCAACACGGCATGGAACAATCAAACAGGCGACTCGAAACGGCATGCAACGGTTATAGCACGTCCGACGATCACAACCTCTCGAGCGGGTGGACGAGATGAGAGTGGCGGACGAGGTTCATGGTGGAACTCTCACATGTCCGCCAACTCCCACACTCTCCCCCTCACTCGAATGGCCCGATCGCCGATCGTCATTTACCGGTGCTCTTACCCCGGTTCCACTTTCACTCACCCCAATATTGAGTGAGATGAAAGTGGTCCGAGGGCAGCAGCACCGATAAGTTGGCAAGGGAAAATTGGAATGGCCGTTTGTTTAGTGGCTGTCTGTTTCATGTTGTTGTTGGTTAGTGGCCCGTGTCTTATGTTCTCTGTCCTTCTTGTATTGGCTGCTCTTTTTTTTAGTTTGTGATGTTTGTGATGTTTATAATGGCTTGTTAGTAGTGTTTAATTGGCGAGAAGAGCACGGGAACGAAAGCTTGTCATAGATAGTAGTGGGTGTGGTGAAGGTAGGGTGGCACGGCACGGCACGGCCACGACAGACATCACAAAAGAACAAGGCAACACAGAAAAAAAGGAAATGGCGACACGGCAAAGAACAACGAAAATGCGACACGAAACGGTTATGGCACGTCCGACGATCACAACCTCTCGAGCGGGTGGACGAGATGAGAGTGGCGGACGAGGTTCATGGTGGAACTCTCACATGTCCGCCAACTCCCACACTCTCCCCCTCACTCGAATGGCCCGATCGCCGATCGTCATTTACCGGTGCTCTCACCCCCGGTCCCACTTTCACTCACCCCAATATTGAGTGAGATGAAAGTAGTCCGAGGGCAGCAGCACCGATAAGTAGGCAATGGAAAATTTAATGGCCGTTTGCTTTAGTGGCTGCTTGTTTCGCGTTGTCGTTGATTAGTGGCTAGTGTCTTATGTTTGTGCTGTGTGTATTGGCTGCTCTGTTGTAAGGGGATGGGATGGGAAGGGGGAAATTTGCCTGCTCCCGTATAACCGCCCGGATACTGCAAACTTCCGGATCTTACGATCCGGCCGCGAGACGCTCCGAAGAGACGACCGCATAGCATCTTGTGGGCGGTTGAAATGGCTTTGTTGGGGCGTTTGGCAGAGTGGCGAAGGTTGGCACTGTTCATTTTATTCCTGCACAACCGCATTTGGTCTTTAGTTGCTTTGAAGTGGGTAGGGGGTGGGTGAGGAATTGGCTGGGCATAAATTGCCGAAGTTGGCGGCCGATAACACACTGGCATTGATAGATGCAATTTGAATTTGAATTGGCTTTTTTTGGTGTGTTATCGGCTCGGGTATTTTCCTAATTGGCGTGGTATTTTTGTTGGTCATTAATGGCGTTGCCACTTGTCAGATATTGGGGAATGGGTGATAGTTGGGAAAGAAGAAAAAGAAAGAAAGGTAATTATGCCAAAATAAATAACTAAAATTAATTAAATTACATTACAGCTAAGGACAATCTATCTACAATTACTTCAAATAAGGACTACAAAACTACAGAGATATATTCAACGTAAAACAAACTGTTCAGGCCAGCCGTAAACAATTTCCGCGCACTGTGCCAACTCCGTGCGCCCCGGTCCCAACTCGCTCTCGCGCGCTCGGAGCGGCGCTCGGATCCACAATCCACGATCCACACGGCGCTCACGGCAGAAAAAGCACCATAAGGCATAGAGTTAAGCAGTAACAATTTCACCCCCGCTTCAGACGGCCGATCTACCGCGCGACCGTCCAACCAAATACACACACATAATTATATATATACCACTAAACATAACGGTTTTCATTTCTTATGACGGCTACAGCAATTGCGTTGTGGGAGAGTTGAGCTTCGATCCGCCCCACTACAAGCATTGGTCCTTCGAGCCGGATCTTATCATTCCCCATAAGGAGAAGCTCACCCCAGCCAGCATCGGCGGATCGCTCCAAGTTCAAGATAAGTACTCTTCGATTGTGCCTAACAACAGTGCAGTGATTTTGTGCGAGTTTTCCATCCCAGTCCGAGTTCCCGTGGCATATGTACATGCATGTGTATGTATTTATTTCTCGCTCTAGCTCCAAATTAAACCATACTTCGTTCTGCCAACGGTTGTGGCTTCCTACTTCTCCAAAGGTTTAATTTGATCCGAGCTAACTCCTGCGTTCAGCTTCCGATCCAGTGTAAATAATATACTTACCTCTCCAGCTACCAGCTGAGCTTTCGTTGCTAACATACATACATACATACATGTATAATAAAATAAAATAACAAATCACTGCGCCTTCTTATTTAACTAATTATACTACCAACAAAATAACGATCCATACATACTGCACATACATATGTATGTATTTATCTTACATATCTATACGTACGCATTTTAAATAAGCATATTGTTGCACATCTATATAATATACATATTGTATATAAAACGGTTATACACCGTTTTACCCGTTGTTTGACATCTCTTCAACCCAAGCCGCGGTACATAGCACTTACAGCCATACATGCACACATACAAGGCCGCCAGAGGGGTTTCAGCGGGCATGAGGCAGAATAAGGGGGCGAGGGAAGAGCCAGTGGAGGAATTCTTAGCCCGAGAGTTAGAGGCATTTTCCAAGATCGAGGGGGTGTCTAATGTGGCGGTGCACACAATCACCATGAGTGATCCGCAACCGATTAAGCAAAGATATTACCCGAAGAACCCCAAAATGCAGGCCGAGATTAACCAGAAAGTGGACGAACTAGTAGAAATGGGATGCATAGAGCCGTCAAAGAGCCCCTACAGTTCGCCTATAGTGATGGTAAAGAAGAAAAATGGCAAATGGAGATTGTGCGTGGACTTTCGTCAAGTTAACGCGAGATCAGTAAAGGACGCGTACCCAATGCCCAGGATCGATTACATCCTCGATCAACTGCGGGAAGCGAAATTCATAAGTAGCCTAGATCTGAAGGATGGATATTGGCAGATCCCCCGGCCGAGAGCAGCCGGCCGATCACGGCGTTCACGGTGCCCGGAAGTTTAAGCGGGTGAGTTCGCTGAGTTTGACCCATCCACCCAGCTCCAACGGCTCAGCCACAACGCCCACATCTTCCCGTCCGGCCCCAGCTGAGCGAGGTCCGACCACGTCCAGGGCTCACGCACCACATGCCTTCGAGGATTTGTTGCTCCCCTCGGGAGTCCCTCGCTCCCTCGCACTATGGCCGCCAGTTTCGCACAGTCTAAGTTTGCCTTGGCCGCAAGCAGACTGACCCGCTTCGACCAGAAGCTCAGCGCTCCAGATGCTAGCACACCAACCCGCTCGCTCTCCCAAGTCCATCGAGAACAACTCCGAAGCCTGTGGGAAAAGGTGGACGCGGAGTTCGCGGCCTGTTCGGTGACGATGGCGGAAGAGGATCCAGAGGGTGTAGCTTATGTCCAAGAGATGTACGATGACTGCTACGCGGTCTACGCGCAATGCCTGTTCCACCTCAACAAAAAGACCAGCGGTGAAGCCCACGACATAGTGGCACAGGCTCCACTTACGAACGAGGGTTTCGCGTCCGCATGGAACGCCCTCCGTGAGCGTTTCCAAAACAAGAGGCTGATACTCAAGGCCCAGCTGAAGATCCTTTTCAGTCTGCCCCAAATCCGTACCGAGTCAGCAGCAGCGCTAAAAGAGCTCCAGAGGGCCGTCCACAAGTTCCTCACGACACTCACCCATTCCGAGGTCTCCACAGACAGCGTTTTCGCTGACGGAGTTTTAGTGTACCTCATTTCCGCTAAGCTGCCAAAGACGACCTTAGAGCTTTGGGAGCAATCCGTGACGCACAAGTCCGAAATTCCCACCTGGCACGCTGTGAGGAACCGTGGTTCCCACAGGCCGAATTCGACCAAAGCATAGCCGGATAAAGGCGGTGGGACGGTCGGATAAAGGCTGTTGGCTGGCTGGATAAGGCGAAGGTCAGCCCAGATACCCACGGATAGCCGGATGCGGCGAAGAGGCCAAGGGCCCCGAGAGGAGAAGTGTCCCGCTCTCGGAGCAAGAGAAACGCGAGAGGCAGAGGAGACGGCGGGATCGGGCCGGCAGCGATCCGACGCATGACCAAATAGGGGCATGGGATCACGCCACCGGCCAGGCCCCGTTACGAAGGCCGTGGAAACCAGGAGACGGCGATGGAAAACTACCAACGCCGAGCCGGGGCCCGTCAAGTGGCTATAAAAGGAGGCTGCGGCAACGAAGCGGCTCTCTTTTTCCGTGGAGAAGTGATCGCGCGCGCACGTTGAACCCCCGCCGAAACGTGAGAGTAATACCCGGTACGGTTCGAAGAAGTGCAGTGAAGTGAATAGCAACAGGAAGACAGGCCCCGCCTGCCCCCAGAGTGAGTCTAAGTTAAGAGGTGATCCACAGTTGCCGGCGGAAGCTAAGAGGGGAGTGCGAGACGTAGAGTGCGGATTTGCGTGGCGGGCCAAAGCAATAGCGGAGGTCAAACTGCCCCAATCAACAGCCCCAACGCTGCCCCACCCGACGAGAGCCCACGCGTGGTGGAGATCCATAGATAAGCTGAATTGTAGCATCTAGCCCTAAGTCCTAATATAAGTACGAATAAAGAGAGATTCGATTAAAGAAAAGGAAGGTCTAATCATTTGTCGTTGGGGGCAACAATAAAAATACGTTGCGACGAATCGGCCGACCGCTGAGCGAGCCCAGCAAACTCAAGCGAACCAAGAAGCAGGTCCGTTACAACTGGCGCCCAACGTGGGGCCTACAACGACAAATAGGAGGACAAAGGGAGGGGAAATATAGATGAGAGAATGGGGAAGGGACAATGGATCCACCGGTTGAGAAAGGAGGAGCTTGTCCAATGCGGCCACGCCTTCGGCGTGCGGCTGGAAGGCACAGTGGACGAAATGAGAAGAACATTTAAGGAGTGGATGAGGGAACACGAAGATGAGTCGGAGTGGGCCGATCTGATTGAGGTATGGAAGTGTCGGGCGGACAGGTCCTCGCCGACACCCCGGGCGGACGACAAACAAGCCGCGTACGAGCACCTGGCACCCCCACCCGGCGCAACCGCGGCGGCGCTGTGGAGGTCCCCAGTCGACATACAGAGAGAATTGATAGCGAGTCTCTCAGTGCCAATACCGGAACGCTCGCACACGGGGACGCCTAGCAGGCCCCGCCACCAAGGAAGGGATCGAAGCCGAGAGACCGAAAGAGGGAGAACCGAACCAGCCACAATACGGCCAGCACACCAGTGGTCGTTCCGGTTCGACGGGACGACAAAGCCTCTCGAGTTCTTGGAGGAGGTCGAGTGGTCCGCCGAGACGTACGGTCTGGATCCGGATCTGATCCCAAGGGCGATGCCGGAGCTGCTAAAAGGGCGGGCGCTGATGTGGTTCGTGGCGAACAATCGACAGTGGAGAACGTGGAAAGAGTTCTCGTCGAGCTTCCAGGCTTACTTTCTGAAGCGGGGATACTTTGAGAAGTTGCTGCAGGAAGTGAGGATGCGGAAACAGAAATGGGGCGAGCCATTCAAAGAGTATATGGTAGAGATGCAGACACTTATGCGACCCCTGAAATGTCCCCAAGAGGAGCAGACGGAGCTGATTCGTGAGAATAGCATGCCCGATCTGAGAGCGTATATGAGGCCGCACCGGTGCAAGGACCTCGACACCATGATGGAACTGGCAGACGAGTTCGAGGCGTTGGAGAGGGACCGCCTAGAGTTCCAACGGGAGAATCCAACCGTGAAAGCCCGGGCAGCGAATCCCTTCCACAAGCCAGCCGAGACGACGGCATGTCGGCGATGCAAGGACGGCCCGCTGGACGGAGCAGCACGGGAGGAGAGGGGAGGGCGTGTCATTATGCCGACACCGACCAACGGCAATATCGAGGACGGATATGTCAAGAATCCGGCCCAGGCGTGCCGAAGGTGTGGGAGCGCGGATCATTGGAGCCGGGAGTGCAACGGCCGACCTCTCACCTACTGATGGAGATGCGGAAAAGTGGGCATCTCGGCATGGCAATGCTGCAGGAAGACGGGAAACGCCCCGCGACCCACGCCGCGGAGGGCCGTGCCAAGGTCGCAAGAAACGGTCCCTCAAGCCTAGTCGGCAGGCTGACCAGCGAGGAGGAACAGTTATCCGCAGTAGTGGAGGTCGCGGGCATGGAGCTGCAAGCCACGGTGGATACAGGAGCTACCAGCAGTTTCGTGAGCCGCGAGCTGGCGGACCGACTAAAGGGTGAAGGCCGGGAGGCGGCGGCAAGGAAAAGGGTGAGGTTGGCGGATGGCCATAGCCAGGAGGTCACGTGCCAGATTGAAACGAAGGTATGCTTTGGGAACAAGGAGATCCCAATGGTGCTACTCGTATTGCCGGGTGTGATTGATGAGTTAGTGTTGGGATGGGATTTTCTCCGCGCGGTCGGGGCAGTGGTGACCTGTGCAGGGCACAGGGTGGTGATCCCTGCCCAAGATCGGGAACGAGGAGACCAGGAGGAAAGACTGTCCGTGGCGAAGGCCGAAGCTGGAGACACGGCTCCGGAGTCCGACGGCATAGAGCCGTCAAAGAGACCCTACAGTTCGCCTATAGTGATTGTAAAGAAGAAAAATGGCAAATGGAGATTGTGCGTGGACTTTCGTCAAGTTAACGCGAGATCAGTAAAGGACGCGTCCCCAATGCCCAGGATCGATTACATCCTCGATCAACTGCGGGAAGCGAAATTCATAAGTAGCCTAGATCTGAAGGATGGATATTGGCAGATCCCCCGGCCGAGAGCAGCCGGCCGATCACGGCGTTCACGGTGCCCGGAAAGGGGCTATACCAATGGAAGGTGATGCCGTTTGGGTTACACTCCGCGTCGGCCACCTTTCAACGGGCGTTAGACCAAGTGATTGGGCCAGAAATGATGCCGCACGCGTTCGCATACCAGGATGACATAGTGGTCATCGGGCGAACAGAGGAAGAACACCGAAGAAACCTGAAAGAGGTGTTTCGACGGCTGCGCTTGGCGAACCTGCGGCTGAACGCAGACAAGTGCGAGTTCTTTAGGAAAGAGCTGCGGTATCTAGGCCACAAGGTGACCGGCGAGGGGATATGTACAGACCCCGAGAAAGTCGCAGCCATAGCCGAATTGAAACCGCCGACAAATGTCAAGGAGCTGAGACAGTACTTGGGAGTGGCCTCATGGTACCGGAGGTTCGTGCCCGACTTCGCCGCCCTCGTGCAGCCCCTGTCCGGGCTCCTCAAGAAGAAGACGGAATGGGTCTGGACACAAGAACGGCAAGAAGCGTTCGAGGAGGTGAAAAGACGACTAGTGGCGGACCCCGTGCTGGCGTGCCCCGACTTTTCGAAGAAGTTCATTCTTCAGACAGACGCCAGTAATTACGGGCTGGGTGCGATTCTCACGCAGGAGACGGAAAGGGGCGAACGGGTAATATCATATGCTAGCAGGACGCTAAATGGACCCGAAAGGAACTATTCGGCGACCGAGAAAGAATGTCTGGCCATTGTGTGGGCCATCCGCCTGTTGAGGCCATACTTGGAAGGATATCGCTTCAAGGTGGTCACGGACCACATGGCTCTGAAATGGCTAAATAGCATAGAAAATCCGTCGGGAAGAGTGGCGAGATGGGCATTAGAGCTACAGCAGTACGACTTTGAAGTCGCGTACAGGAAAGGACAGCTCAACGTGGTAGCCGACGCACTTTCCCGACAACCGGTGGAGGAGCGAGGCCGTCGGATAAGAAGTGAGGAGGGAACACAACCAGTAGGCGAGCCGCCCTGCAAGTGGTTAGAGGGCATGGTAGAAAAGATCAGAAAAGAATCCCGAAGTACCCCGACTATGTGGAGAAGGGGGGAAACTTGTACCGGCACATTCCTCACCGGGCAGGGAGCGAAGAAGTCGCCTCGTGGAAGTTATGTGTGCCGAAATATGCCAGAGAAAGGGTCTTAAAGGAAAGCCACGATAGCCCGGAAGCAGGCCACGCCGGCGGAAGGAGAACCGCGTCACGGGTGGCGGCAAGATATTACTGGCCAGGGATGTACAGGGACGTGAGGGCCTACGTGCGGAAGTGCGAACTATGTCTCCGCTTTAAGCCAAGTCAGCTACAAGCGGCAGGAGAAATGTTGACACAGGTGCCGGAAGAACCATGGGCAACGGTATGCGCGGACTTTGTGGGTCCTCTGCCGAGGTCGAAACATGGGAACTCGATGTTGTTGGTGCTGGTGGATCGATTCTCCAAGTGGACCGAGTTGGTGCCGCTGAGGAAGGCCACAGCAGAGGCACTAATAAAGGCCTGTCGAGAGCGCATAATAGCCCGTTTTGGCACGCCCAAAGTCTTCATTACGGACAATGGGGTGCAGTTTGCAAGCAGGGCATTTACAAGATTCCTGGAGCAGCTAGGAGTTCGTCACCAGTTTACGGCGCCATACACGCCGCAAGAGAATCCGACAGAGCGAACGAACAGAACGGTAAAGACCATGATAGCTCAGTTTACCGAGGGTGATCAAAGGTGTTGGGATGAAAAATGGCCGGAGCTGATGCTGGCCATGAATTCGGGAGTGTCGGATACAACGGGATATTCACCGGCGTTCGTGGTTCAAGGAAGGGAACCCCGGCTGCCAAAGGCCCTATATGACGAGGAGACGGTAGGCACGGGACAAGGCACAGAGACGCCGGATGAAAATGCGAAGAAATTAAAGGAGCTGTTTCAGTTGGTTCGACGCAACTTGGAAAGGGCAGCCCAGGATCAGGCCAGGCATTACAACCTGAGAAGAAGACCGTGAAGACCAAAGTGGGAGAGGTCGTGTGGGCCAAACAGCACCACTTTCCAATGCAGCGGAGGGATTCGCCGCGAAGCTGGCACCAAGGTACGATGGGCCATACCAGATAGAGGACTGGTATATCCCCGGTTATCTGCAACCTAAGAAAGGAGGGCGACAGGAAGAAGAGAACGGCACACATACGAGATCTGAAACCCCAACCCGCGGAGCGAGAGACACAGGGGTGAAGGAGAATGGCTGTAATAGGTCGCCCTAAAGGGTCACGCAGGACCAGGAAGGGTAGAGTGCCACGCAGGACACTGGGGAAGGGTGCCGCGCAGGACACGCACGAGACTCGTCAGCACGCAGGGTGATGGACTTGTGCACTTAGATTAACAAAAAAAAAAAAAAAAAGGCGAACAGGAAGACTGTGGTTGGAGAAATCTGAAAAAAGCGAAAATTAGTAAAAAGAAAGGAAAATAAAACGAGAAGAGGAAAAGCTCAGCTCAGCTCGCGGCGGTGGCATGTAAGAATAAATAGCAATTTTTTTATAACAATTAAAAGTAAATAATTAGCAATCCATCAATCCATTAAAAAGCAATTAAAATAAACAAGAATAAAGGGCTAAATAAAAGTTGTGAATAAGCAAAAATAAAATGGCGGAATAAAAAGCAAAATAATCATGAACGGGAAGGGGTGGGTCCATCAAAGATGGAAAAGTTTTATCCATGAGCCAACAGAGAAACGCGGCGAGAACACAACAGTATCCAAAAAAAAAAAGGGATAAGGCGAAATCGGATAGAGAGCGGAGAGCGCGACGGCACTCACACAACCAGGGGAAAGATGCCGTTAGAGAGCGCGGCCGGCAGAGAGACGAGGCTGAGGGCCATGAGTACAAGCGCAACAACCGTTAGAACCAGGCGGGAGAGACCGAGACACGGAGCACCGGCACCGGTAGAGGGAACGATTGGCAATGCAACGCGTGTATATAGGCGGGTGGAAAACGGAACAGCGAACACTTGAAGGTAATTATCACCAGAAAGGACGCAAGAAAAGCAGCAACAGCAGCACCAGCAGCAGCAGCACCAGCAGCACCAGCAGCAGCAGCAACAGCAGCACCAGCAGCAGCAGCACCAGCAGCAGCAGCACCAGCAGCAGCAACAGCAGCACCAGCAGCAGCAGCACCAGCAGCACCAGCAGCCGCATCACCAGCAGCAGGGGCACCAGCAGCCGCATCACCAGAAGCAGGGGCAGGAGCAGGGGCAGCAGCAACCACAGTGGAGGGGACCGGAGGCGGCCGTAATGGGACCGTATGTATCGCAGGAGGTGCGGACCGCCGTGCGCCAGGGGATGGTGTGGCACCACCAGACCCTGCACATCACGTGGGCCTCGGGGCGCGCCCCGAGCGAAGCCCAGCCAGAGGCCGGCTCCCGGGTGTGGGAGGAGAGTCCACGCGGTAGCAACAACAGGGACCCGCGGAGGAGGGACCCCGGACCCGCCCCCACGACCTCAGCGGCAGCAATGGCGACGGCGGAGGCAGCGACGCGGACTGCAGAAGCGGCGAAGGTGACAGCAGAGACGCAGGCCGCGGAAATGGCGACGGCGGCCCAGACGGCGACGGCCGAAGCAGCGGCAGACACGGCGACAGCGGAGGCGGCGACGCGAACGGCAGAGGCGGCGACGACGGCAGCCGGGACGCAGACCGTGGCAGTGGCAGAGGCAGAGACGCGGGCCGCGGAAACGGCGACGGCGGCGACAGCACCGACGGAGATGGAACTCGAGGCGTGGGAGCGCGGACCGTGGGTGTGGCCCGCACCGGAGAGGTCGACGGCGGCCGAGCGCCCGGCTCTGAAGCGGCAGGCCTCCTGCCCGGAGCCCTGTGCAGGACCGAAGCGACCGGCCCTGCAACGGCAGAGCTCGGCACCAGCAGCCACGGTCCACTGGACGGCGATCCCGCGGGCGGAGTGGCCGGCGGCGGTGGTCCGCGCGCAGACCCAGATTCGCCTCGCGGGTAGGAGGGTGAAGAAGCTGGTGAGCGAGCGGGGTACCCGGTACCGCATTGCGATGTCGGCCACACGCACGGAGGTGCTCCGCGAGCAAAAGTAAGGAAAAAAAAAGGGAAAGGAAAATAAAAGAGCAAAAGAAAAAAAAGGAAAGAAAAAATCAAGGGCAAAACACGCGGGAAGAAAATGAATAAAGAGAGAAGAAAAAGAGAAAAGTGGAATACTTACGGGGGAGAGATATCGAGTGGATCGCCTAAACGCCCCTACACCTTATCGATAGGTGGGGATTCGGCCCGAGCCAGAAAATTGCAAGGGCTGGCAGCGCCGCCCGAGCAAAGGCGCCAGAGGGCGCCAGGGCGCCCGTGATCCCAGATGCCGTAAGGAGCGCGCGTAAAATGGGGCCGTTTGAATGAGGAAAGCACACTCCGTCGCAAGGTCGCGGAAAACGGGAGTATTCCGCTGCGGGAAGAAAGAGGGGGGTGTGAGGAACCGTGGTTCCCACAGGCCGAATTCGACCAAAGCATAGCCGGATAAAGGCGGTGGGACGGTCGGATAAAGGCTGATGGCTGGCTGGATAAGGCGAAGGTCAGCCCAGATACCCACGGATAGCCGGATGCGGCGAAGAGGCCAAGGGCCCCGAGAGGAGAAGTGTCCCGCTCTTGGAGCAAGAGAAACGCGAGAGGCAGAGGAGACGGCGGGATCGGGCCGGCAGCGATCCGACGCATGACCAAATAGGGGCATGGGATCACGCCAGCGGCCAGGCCCCGTTACGAAGGCCGTGGAAACCAGGAGATGGCGATGGAAAACTACCAACGCCGAGCCGGGGCCCGTCAAGTGGCTATAAAAGGAGGCTGCGGCAACGAAGCGGCTCTCTTTTTCCGTGGAGAAGTGATCGCGCGCGCACGTTGAAACCCCGCCGAAACGTGAGAGTAATACCCGGTGCGGTTCGAAGAAGTGCAGTGAAGTGAATAGCAACAGGAAGACAGGCCCCGCCTGCCCCAGAGTGAGTCTAAGTTAAGAGGTGATCCACAGTTGCCGGCGGAAGCTAAGAGGGGAGTGCGAGACGTAGAGTGCGGATTTGCGTGGCGGGCCAAAGCAATAGCGGAGGTCAAACTGCCCCAATCAACAGCCTCAACGCTGCCACACCCGACGAGAGTCCACGCGTGGTGGAGATCCATAGATAAGCTGAATTGTAGCATCTAGCCCTAAGTCCTAATATAAGTACGAATAAAGAGAGATTCGATTAAAGAAAAGGAAGGTCTAATCATTTGTCGTTGGGGGCAACAATAAAAATACGTTGCGACGAATCGGCCGACCGCTGAGCGAGCCCAGCAAACTCAAGCGAACCAAGAAGCAGGTCCGTTACAACGTCATGGACAAGTTCCTGGCGGAGCGGTACCTGTCTCTCGAAGTGACCGAGGACAACCATCCAGGCATGGAGACTCAGGCCCACTCCAGG
This sequence comes from Drosophila miranda, assembly GCF_003369915.1. Taxonomy (NCBI): domain Eukaryota; kingdom Metazoa; phylum Arthropoda; class Insecta; order Diptera; family Drosophilidae; genus Drosophila; species Drosophila miranda. The sequence continues at coordinate 10,028,413 of NW_022881625.1, read as the reverse complement.
GCGAGCATACGCACTGCAGACAATTCGAGAAGCAATCCGTTTCGGTCTCAATGAAGTCCTTATCCTAGGAGTGCCCACTCGTTCGAGACCACAGTGAATCAAACGAGGAGCACGTGTGATCTCTGCTCCAAAGAGTATCATCCAATCCGGTTATGCCCTTACTTCCTTCAAATGCCCGCTGGCGCTCTCTCCGACTACATTAAGCAAAAGCAGCTTTGTTTGAACTGCTTTGCAAAGGGCCACCAGATACGAGCATGCCAAAGCGCCCACAATTGCATAATTTGTGGAGACCGGCACCATACGCTTCTGCACCGTAGCAATCCAGCAAACTCCAGCGAGGCGATTTCCACAACGGCACAAAATTCCTCAGCGTGGCCCGAGCTACATCTACGAGTACCAAGCGTACAAAATCCAAGTTCGTCCGAAGCCCAGCCAAACGTTCAGTCATATTTCGCCTCCGGCACGAGTGCTGTCCTCCTAGGCACGGCCATCGTTAATATTTGCCACCTGGGAAAAACTTTCCACGCCCGCGCTCTGATCGACTCTGGCTCAGAGGCGACGTTCATTACAGAACGTCTTGTGGACATGCTCAAATTTGCCATTCCAACGTCTCCGGCCTAAATAATGCCGTATCTGCTCAGTCAAAGAAGCTCTGCAGTTTTTCCATCCGTTCTCCGACTAAGCCGGGCTTACAACTAAATGCCACAGCCTACGTTACTCCGGAATTGGCCGCGAATATTCCATCGCATCCGATCTCGCAAGGGTTCTTGAGAGACCTGCCGAACCTCTCATGGGCGGATCCGACCTTCTATGAGAGTTCACAAATAGATATCCTGATTGGAGCTGATATCCTTCCGTCCATTCAGTTAAGTGGCTCACTGACCAACATCTGTGGCTCTCTCCTCGGGCAGGAGACCATTTTCGGCTGGGTACTCACAGGTCCAGTGCCTCAGGTGATGAATCAAATCTCATCGTTCTCGAGTCAAATTTCCAGACGACCTATCACACTGGTAGAAGACTCGGGGTCTTTTTACGACAGCAATTTCCTTCCAGCTCCCTCCGCAGAAGTTATCGAACGGTCTCCTGACCGACGGAAATATTTCCAAAATATGCACTGTATGAAAGCTTTACGCTCCGGTCCGAATTCAAGCCTGAACTCGAAGGTGAATACGTCCTTAGATCAACATAGCCTTACCAGACTATGTAACCGGGCGGCAATTTCCAATGTCTTAAATGTGCCTCTCACCCGTTCCAAGATCGTTACTAATGTGTCTTCGACGCCTTTATTTCAATTTAGTTCTCCGCACCCAGATATGGCCCCACGTCCCCGCGCCAACCGCACCAGGGAGAACCGACGTGCTCGGGAAATTGGCTCCTACGTTGCCGAATCTGCCAAGGAGTCCATCCGCTACGGACCTACCACCAATTTCTTTTCCTGAGCCCCGAAGAGAAACTCCGAGCTGTCCTTATCAACCAGTATTGCGGGAACTGCCTGGCTCACCAACACTCCGGCAAAAACAACCACACGCTACTCCACGTACCCACGTCTCGTCGCTTGGCCCGCTCAGCCTCGGGAGCATCGTCGCCATCTAAATCGAACCATGCAAAACGCCGCCCTCGTCCTCCAGCCCGCTCAGCCGCGACTGCACCGTCGCCATCTACATCGGCTCACGACGAACGACACACTCGTCTCCCCGCGAGCCGCCCCGACGTAGGAACCACGGCGCCATCCACAGATTCCTCAAGAGCAACCCCCGTTTTGCGCATCCTCCCGCCTATCCGACCGTGGAGCGACACTGAGTCGACGTCCTTGTCAAGTCCAGAGCGCCTTTTTTGGGATGAATCGGGTCCGGGTCGTACGCCCAGCCATAGGCCACCCCATTATACTTTGCAATCCTGCAAGGGGGGGGGAGGATGTTCAGGCCAGCCGTAAACAATTTCCGCGCACTGTGCCAACTCCGTGCGCCCCGGTCCCAACTCGCTCTCGCGCGCTCGGAGGGGCGCTCGGATCCACAATCCACGATCCACACGGCGCTCACGGCAGAAAAAGCACCATAAGGCATAGAGTTAAGCAGTTACGATTTCACCCCCGCTTCAGACGGCCGATCTACCGCGCGACCGCCCAACCAAATACACACACATAATTATGTATATACCACTAAACATAACGGTTTTCATTTCTTATGACGGCTACAGCAATTGCGTTGTGGGAGAGTTGAGCTTCGATCCGCCCCACTACAAACACAAACAATAATCACAATACATTTACACAACAATAAACATACTTAAATATCATTTATTTTTAACAGGAGGACAACTACAACGAAGCACCGGCCGGCATGGCAAACGCAATGCAGAACATTGCGCCGCATACCGACCGGCTCCGCTGTCCCCCTGTGCAGGATTAGTGGCACCACCTGAGATCTTTAGTAGCGATGGCTGGACTTGGAGATGGCGTGCATCGTGGGCAAAGGTGTTCATTGACGAGCGGCTCAGGTCCGGCCGCCCACGTTGCATCTGTCGTTGGTTGGTGTTGGCTGCTGCACTCGAGTGGCACTGGTCCGGCCACCCAACTGCATTGTCGTTGTGTGTGGCATCGGTGTGTGATGACAACGAATTGTGTTATTGGCCGCATCCAAGTGGCGAACTGGTCCGGCCACCAGGATACGTTGTCGTTTTTGTTGTTGTTGGCCGCATCCGAGTGGCTCTGGTCCGGCCACCATGATGCGTTGTCAGTAGAATTGGCCTGGCCTCCTCGGCCACGTTCGTCGTCGGATTGTAATGGCGTTTTGAGTGGCTGCTGGTCCGGCCACCCAGATAAGGAGGTGTTTGTTTTGGCTTTTTGATTTTAATTTGTCTTTATTTACAGGTGCCTTTCGTCGATTTGGATGTTGTTGCTGGCGACCCTTGTCTGGTTTGTGTTGGCATAGGAGACGTTTGCGGGTGAGTATTTGTGTTTTTATTGGCAGCCTCGTTCATGATTCTCCTTTTTTTTTTGCAGGATTTGCTGGCGTCCGGCGGCTCAACACCAGGCCATCCCGCCCTCACATAATTGGCATGAGAGACGGGTGTGACCCAGTGGAGCGGCAACAGGCGCCAGCATCTGCGTCGTCGTTGGGAATGGCAGCTGTGAGCAGGTATTTGCGTGACGTCATTGTGATGGTGTGGTGGCAGCGTCATCAGAAAGGGGCCTCATATTCCTCTTATTTGGCAGGAAATTGTTGATGTTGATGGCGAGGCAGCTTCTTGTTGGGAAGCTCTGTCTGATGATTGGCAGGTAAGTGTGATTTTTGTGTGTCTTGGCAGTTTTTCGTTGTTGTCCGTATTGACGTCTTTTTCCTTTGTTGCAGTGGCTGTCTCTGGATCGACGATTGGGCACATCAATAGGCGCCGCCCGATCGCATGCTTTCGCGTGCGCTGGCGATTTGGGCCCTCCATATTTCGCCCAGGCCATCCAGCACCTCAAATGGATCGTGATCGGTCCATTCGTCGTCGTCGTCATCGTCTAATTCAGACGCGTCGCAGTCAATGTCGGACTCTGAATCCGATATGGCTGCTGCTGTATTGGTGGCGACTGATGGTATTGGCAGAGGGGCAGGAACTGCTGCTGCTGTTGGTTGGAGTGGGGGCATGGCTGTTGTGCCCTTGCCATTTGCTGCAGCCAATTTGGTGAGTTGCTCTGCCATCTGGTCGATCCTCCTTTCCAGCTTTATTATCTGCTCTACATATAATTGCAGATTTTGAGCGCAGCTGCCATCGCACTGAGCTGCTGGCCGCTGCTGCTGCTGGTGTTGGCGTGGCGTCGGAGCACCATTCGCGATTGGTTGCATCGGCTGGACCCTCTGGTGTTGGCGCCCCCTGGTCGATGGTTGGGGATGTTGGTCGCCATACCGATGCTGCCGATCCGGTTGGTGTTGGCGTTGCTGCTGCGGATTATGGAGTGGCTGTGGATGTGGCTGCTGCTGGCGACGTTGAATTGGCTGCTGTCGCTGTTGGATTTGCTGTGGTTGCTGTTTGCGACGCTCCTCCACCCTGGCGACCCTGTAGGCCACGAGCCATCGATGGCACTGGGCGGGGTCACGGGAGACTCCAAGTCTCTCAACCGTGACGGGCCTCCCACCCAGGCGTCGCAGCTTTAACACCCCGCATTAGCCACGGTCCGGTTTGGGGGCGATCTCAGCCTCGAAGAGGTTGAATTGGCGGCTGCGATCGAATCGATCGGTGATCACCCTTACAAACCGAACCGTGAACCCCTCATTCAGCATACTGCTGCGAATCCAATCCGGCGGCGTGGAGTGGGAGAGTCCTCGGATGAGGATCCTCAAGCCACGATCCTGGCTGGGCTGATGCCCGAATTCGCCGTGCCGGATGTCATCGTCGGTGGTAGTGGCAGGGGTGTTTGTGATGGTGATGGCGGTGGTGGCGTTGGTGTTGGTAGTGGCAGGTGTATTTGTATTTGTATTTGTATTGGCGTCATTATTATCTCTATTGTTAATTGTGGTATTGTCTGTGTGAATGGCTGGTGATTGTCTTTGTATTGTCTGTTTTTGATCTTGGTGATGGCTGTGGGTCTGCCTGTTGGCATTTATAGTAGTGGCATGGGCAGGGGCAGGGGCAGGGGCATGCGTTGGCTGTGTTAATTGCGGCAGAGTGGCAGGATCGGCAACTGTGTTGGCGTTGGCTGCATCTGCCGTCCGTTTCTGCTGTTGCTGCCTCAGCTCGTGCTGCCTCAGCTGCACCTGGACAATAGCCTCTAGCTCCTCCAATGTCTTTCTTTTTAGTTTGTGATGTTTCTTTTTAGTTTGTGATGTTTATAATGGCTTGTTAGTGTTTTTAATTGGCGAGAAGAGCACAGAAACGAAAGTTTGTCGGAGATAGTAATGGGTGTGGTGGAGGAAGGGCGGCACGGCACGGCACGGCACACGACAGACACCACAAAAAGAACAGGGCAACACAGAAAAACGGCAATGGCGACACGGCAAGAACAGTCAAAAAGCGACACGAAACGGCACGAAACGGTTATAGCACGTCCGACGATCATTACCTCTCGAGCGGGTGGACGAGATGAGATTGGCGGACGAGGTTCATGGTGGAACTCTCACATGTCCGCCAACTCTCACACTCTCCACTCGAGAGACCCGATCGCCGATCGTCATTTACCGGTGCTCTCACCCCCGGTTCCACTTTCACTCACCCCAATATTGAGTGAGATGAAAGTAGTCCGAGGGCAGCAGCACCGATAGAATTGCAATGGAGAATTGGAATGGCCGTTTGCTTTAGTGGCTGTCTGTTTCGTGTTCTTTGTGCCGTGTGCAGTGGCTGCTCTGTTGTAAGGGGATGGGATGGGATGGAAAGGGGGAAATTTGCCTGCTCCCGTATAACCGCCCGGATACTGTAAACTTCCGGATCTAACGTTCCGGGCGCGAGACGCTCCGAAGAGTCGACCGCATAGCATCTTGTGGGCGGTTGAAATGGCGACCGATAACACACTGGCATTGAGAAATGCAATTTGAATTTGAATTGGCTTTTGTGTGTGTTATCGGTCAGAGTCTGGTATTTGCGTGGTATTTTTGGTAATACCACGTGTCAAGGGGAATTATGGGAATGGCAGATAGGTTGGGAAGAAGAGTAAGAAGGTAAAACTAATCAGAAAACTACGAAAAATATACAATTAACTACAGAAAAACTACATTAATTTACAAAAACTTATTCCTAATATCACAGGCAAGTAACTAAAAACTATGGACAAACGGACATGCAAAGACTACAGAAACAACAGGATTGACATCTACAACAAATACATTGATGCAGACGAGGAAAAATAAACGATAATTGACATACATTTACAACATATAAACATATTAATTATATTTATTTTATTTCTAACAGGAGGACAAACAACAACGGAGCACCGGCCGGCATAACAAACGCAATGCGAACATTACGCTGTATACCGGCCGGCTCTGTTGTCCCCCTGTGTGTTGTTTATTGGCTGGATGTGAGTGTTGGCGTGCATCGTGGGCAATGATGGTGTTGTTGATGGCGAGCGGCTCTGGTCCGGCCGCCCACGTTGCATCTGTCTGTTGGAGATGGCGCATCCAATCGAGTGGCACTGGTCCGGCCACCCGAAGATGCATTGTCCAGTGTGTTGGCATTGACATCGAAAAGTGATGCCAACGAATCGTATTATTGGCCGCATCCAAGTGGCGAACTGGTCCGGCCACCAGGATACGTTGTCGTTTTTGTTGGCCGCATCCGAGTGCCTGCTGGTCCGGCCACCCAGGATGCGTTGTCAGTTGTATTGGCCTGGCCTCCTCGACCACGTTCATCGTCAATTTGTAATGGGGTCTTGAGTGGCTGCTGGTCCGGCCACCCAGGTGAGGAGGTGTTTGTTTTGGCGTTTGATTTTTAATTTGTCTTTATTTGCAGGTGCCTGTCGCCGTTTGGATGTTATTTGTGGCGACCCTTGTCTGGTTGGTGTTGGCGTGAGAGACGTTTGCAGGTGAGTACTTGTGATTTTATTGGCAGCCTCCTTCATGATTCTTCTTCCTTTTGCAGGATTTGCTGGCATCCGGCGGCTCAACACCAGGCCATCCCGCCCTCACATAATTGGCATGAGAGACGGGTGTGACCCAGTGGAGCGACAACAGGCGCCAGCATCTGCGTCGTCAATGGAAATGGCAGCTGTTGGTTCGGAGTGGCGTGACGTCATTGTGATGGTGTGGTGGCAGCGTCATCAAAAGGGGCCTCATATTCCTCCCATTTGGCAGGAAATTGTCAATGTTGGTGGCGAGGCAGCTGAAGGAGCGATTCAGCCCAATCCTCTCCAATTCAGATGATGAGCGGGCGGCAATCAGCAGAGAACTGGAGAACACAAAGCGGCAGCAGCATCAACATCTGGACCAGGCAGGCGGGATCCCATTTAGGCCAGTCACTCTTCCAGAACTGATTGACATCATCAACGTACTGGAGCTGGCCAAGTCACCTGGAGGAGACGGCATTGAAAATACATTGATTAAAAAACTGCCAAAAAAAGCGTTGCTTTATTTGATCCTAATTTACAATTTAATTTTCAGGCTGGGGCAATTCCCAAGTCAATGGAAACATGCCCACATAAAAATGACCTTTACCCGGGCAAGAACACAGCTGATATGAGCTCTTACCGGCCCATCAGTCTGTTGTCGGGCCTATCAAAAATACTTGAGAAGCTGCTGATGGCGAGGCTGTTTAATGTAGAAGATTTTGCCAAGGCCGTACCCAATTACCAGTTTGGATTCAGGCGTGAGCATGGTACCGAGCAGCAGCTGGCTCGCGTCACACAATTCATACTAAAGGCGTATGAAAAGAAGCAGTACTGTTCTGCAATCTTCCTGGACATATCCGAGGCATTCGATCGAGTTTGGCATGAGGGGCTGCTGTACAAGTTGATAAAGCTGCTGCCTGTCAATTTGTACAGAATCTTGGAAAGCTACCTATCCGACCGTACGTTTTGTGTGAGCTGCGTCGATGGCGATGTGTCCAGAACGGGAAAAATTGCTGCTGGAGTCCCGCAGGGTAGTGTACTTGGGCCAATACTGTACACAATCTATGCTTCGGACATGCCCATGCCTCACATCATCCCGGACAGCACTGGCTTCCATCCAGAACGGGAATCAATGTTGCTGTCCACGTATGCCGACGACACGGTGATAATGAGCGCATCTGCAATCCCAAATGTGGCAGTCAAAAATAACCAGCCATACCTGCAACACTTCACCAAGAAGTGGTGCATCAGTGTCAACGCAAAAAAAACCGGACACGTCATGTGTACACTAAGGACATTGCGAGCTATGGACATAAGGCAACCGCCGGCTATAAATGGTCAAGTAATTCCATCTGTCAACAAGCATGACTATTTAGGCATAAAACTGGACAGAAAACTTACCTTTAACTCTCACATAACTGGACTATGCAACAAACTGAGAGCAAGAGCGAAAAAACTGGAGTGGCTTGCTGGACCCAGAAGCCGGCTGCCTAACGAAATCAAGGCTATCGTCATCAAGCAGCTCATCATGCCCATTTGGCAATATGGTCTTCCGGTTTGGGGCGCACTTACATCCGGTTGCCAGCTGCGACGGGTGCAAAGCCTACAAAATAAAATCATTAGACGGGCAATGAAGGCGACAAGGTTCACCAGGAACGATGCCATAAGGCAGACTCACAATCTAGTCACAATTGACGAAGTGTTCCATACGTCAAGTGGGCGCTTCGCCAACTCCTTGGCCTGCCATGTCAATCCGGAGGCTCGGAAACTATTACTGCAGCCGTATGAGCCACAGCGATTGCAGAGGCCACGATATCTGCAACAGCTGCTACAACACTTCCGCCCGCTGCAGCCTCAAAATCAGGATCGGAGCAGCCATCAACAACAACATCCAGATCCGGCCATCCCCGAGGAATCGCTTCCAACGCTGGTCCGTCTCGAAGAGGAGGAGCTAAAAAGAAAGAGAGGCGGAGGAATCAGACGCCAGGCAATTAAGAATAATCCAACAACAAAATATCATCAATCCGAACCCCGAAAGGTTCAACGGTTTGATGATAAATTGCTTCAGAAAACGATACCTCAGCGGCCAAACTCCCGAGAAAGAATAGTGGCTCTTATCTTTGGCCAGCCAGTTTCTGTCCAAAGAATAATCTTGCCAGATTACGAGGGGGATCCCGATCACCCAGCAGCATACCCAGCAGCAGACTCAGCAACAGACGCAGCAAATTCTGGCGAGCAGCAACCTGCAGACGTCACATCATCGTTGCCAGACACGGGCTGCAAGCAGCAGCTCACGCACCCTGGACGACAGCCATCAACGCAATCCGCAAGAGGCACTTCTGGACCACGGACTGGAGCAAGTCCGACAGCGCCTTGAACGGGTGGTCGCCGACGACGACGACGTCCAAATCATCACAGATGCCGACCACGACGACGTCCAAATCATCACAGATGGCGACGACGACGATGTCCAATCCATCTCAGACGACGACGTCTACAACAACGACGATGATGCCGGCCGGCTCATTGCACACAACGCCGCAGTCACTCTGCACTCTGTTGCAGCAAGGCGCCGCTCACTGCGATGCCGCAATCCGGCCGCAGCTAGTCCAATACTCCTGTGTTGGTCTTTGTCGGTATTCCTGGTGAGTGTAAAATTGGTTTTAATTTGCACGCCTTCATTCCATCCACAGAGGAGAACCACAAATACTCACCTGAAGCGCGTGAAAACACGCTTGCGACACCGGGCGATGCCTCCAGTCGTTCCCCCGATGCTTCACCATGGGCGTCCGGCCTCCGGAGGGGTGCAATCGACGAGCGTCACCACGGCTGCTGGCAGGCCTCACATGGCGCATCCGAATCCACGCAGGGGTGGTTTTCCTGCACTTCATGGCTGCTGGCAACCATCGCCACACAAATTTGGCCGAATCCCGGGTCACCTGGAGGACCACGGCGATCGCTCCATCCACTCTGCACGGCGCTGTGCAATGTCCACGTCTCCTGCCGCACCATGCACACGCGCTCATCCAGCGCTTTATGCCGTGCCAAACTCACTGCTCCAGACGACGATGATGATCCAGTACCTGCAAATAGAAATAAAATATTATTAAATTAGATTAAAATGTAAATAATTGTTAAAATATTGTCAATATGCTTTATGTACGTTAATTCTGGGACTGACAAATAAGGACTGCCAGTCCATTAGTTTCATGTTTAATGTTAATGTTAATGTTAATTCATGTTAACGTCAACAGCCCGCTAATTTTAAATCACGTTATTGTTGTAAGTTAAGCTTAAATGTTAATTGCCATGTCCTAGGTAATAAGTAAAAGCTGAAATAAATTCCGTCAGTAGCAAATCTGGCGGGCGAGTGTGCGCAACTTGGGCGTGCACTTGCATTAAATTACATTAAAAAAAAAAAAGAACCTGCAAAGAGAATACATTTAATAATCAGTCAAAACACAAATTAATTCACTTACTACGCTTTCCAAACAAACCAAACCAAACCTACAAATAAAATACAATCAAAATCAGCCAAAACAGAAATAGACTCGCTTACCAAATACAACGCAAACCTCCAAATAAACCAACTGAACCTGCAAATAGAATACATTTAATAATCAGTCAAAACACAAATTAATTCACTTACTACGATAGCTTCCAAACAAACCAATCAAAACCTGCAAATAAAATACAATCAAAATCAGCCAAAACAGAAATAGACTCGCTTACCAAATACAACGCAAACCTCCAAATAAACCAACTGAACCTGCAAATAGAATACATTTAATAATCAGTCAAAACACAAATTAATTCACTTACTACGATAGCTTCCAAACAAACCAATCAAAACCTGCAAATAAAATACAATCAAAATCAGCGAAAACAGAAATAAACTGACTTACCAAATTCAACACAAACCTCTAAATAAATTAATTTAGCCTTCAAATAAAATGTAGCTAAAATTAACCAAAGGAAAAGCACAAATAGACTTACTTACCAAACTGAACGCAAACCTCCCAATGGACCAATCGAACCTGTAAATAGAAAATAATAAAAAACAATCAAAACAAAGGTTAAAAATCCAATAAATATAACAACACAAATTACCTAACTGGATTCCTGCCCCTTGATCGCCAAACTTACAAAACACAAACCTGAAAATAAAATAATATTAAAATCAGCCAGGAGTTTCATATCATTCACAGAAAGAAGCATATGCGTCGCCGTTCTTCTTAGAGTGGCATCGGCTGGATTCGGCCAGGAAGGGAGGGACGAGACGATGCCGCGCTTGCGTTGCCGATGCTTGGAGGTCTCCCTGTCGTCCATGCCTCCGTTTCGCACCGGATGAGGGGTCCAGGAGCAGCGTCACAAAAATACTTCTGCCTAAGTCAGAAAAAAGAAAACACAAGCCGATCTTAACTTAACTTTTGTTTACAAGAGCAATAATCGATAACTGTCTAGTATTTTTCTGTCTGTTATTATCATGTTACCGTAAAGTAAAAAAAAATACCTAAATGTTAAACAAGTTGTAATGTTTCCAAAAATAATGTTATATGTTGCACCTAGTAATAAGAGCATTAATAAAGTATGCTTCAGGGTGCCCTGAGCAAGTTTACAAATCAAAAAGACGCAATTCCTTTTCATCAGCGAGCGAGACCGGTCGTGTTTTTTCTTAACAGTCTGAAAAGTGACTTTTTCCAAGCAACAAAGGCTTAATTAAAAGTGATTGTAAAAATTGGATCATTGTTTATTTTATACAAATCTTCATCAATATTGTAAGATATGAATATTAGTTTATAAGATTTGAATATTAGTTTAAGATTTACTCATCGATAGTATTATAAGAAATACCAATGTACTCGATATATCGATACTTGTCCTCGACAAGAAAAGAGAGAGAGACAAAATATTCGTCACTTTGACGGAGGGACTGAACCTCAGACACGTCTCGACTCCACAACTTTCACGACACGACTACTACACTGGATACTACACTGGAACAAAGACGAGACAAAACAGGTACAATTGATTTACGTTTACAATATTACAATAAACATAACAATTTAAAATAATGTCTATATCTTTTTCTATAATTACAGGGAAGACAAGAAACAGCGGAGCATCGGCCGGCATAGCAAAACACAATGCTTGTAAAGACATTGCGTTGCATACCGGCCGACCCCGTCGTCCCCCTGGTCGTCGAAATTGGCGTCATCCGAAGTCGTCAGAAGTAGGTGCAATTAGCACCTCGTCGTCGTTGTGGCTGTGGCTGCCCTCTTAGAGAACCAGTGGCACTGGTCCGGCCACCAGCTGGGAGCCAGGAGTAGACGGCACACATATTACTGTGGCTACACGGGTCCGGCCGCCAAAGTGAAATGGATGTGAGTGTGTGTGTGCGTCGGCAATTGTGGCCCCAATGTAGAGCGAGTGGCACTGGTCCGGCCACCAGCTGTGGGCATTGGCGGACAACGACACACCTACTCGAACGGCACAGGTCCAGCCGCCCAAGTGTAATGGATGTTTGTGTGTGTGTGTCTGAATGGCTGGCGGTAAGTATTTTGAGAGCCCTTTTTAATCGTATGTGTGGCTGATGGATTTTTCCTTTTCCAGGACCATAGGGCACTCTGAATGCCATGGCACTGGATCCGGCCACCAACTAAGGACGATGGCGGACACGACACACATAACTCGAACGGCACAGGTCCGGCCGCCCAAGTGTAATGGATGTTTGTGTGTGTGTGTGTATTTCCATTCCAGGTACACATGGCACTCTGAATGCCACGGCACCTAGTTCCAGCAACCAGTTGAGGGCAATGGCGGATATGACACACCTACTCGAACGGCACAGGTCTGGCCGCCCAAGTGTAATGGATGTTTGTGTGTGTGTGTCTGAATGGCTGGCGGTAAGTATTTTGGGAGCTTTTTTTAATCGTATGTGTGGCTGATGGATTTTTCCTTTTCCAGGACCATAGGGCACTCTGAATGCCATGGCACTGGATCCGGCCACCAACTAAGGACGATGGCGGACACGACACACATAACTCGAACGGCACAGGTCCGGCCGCCCAAGTGTAATGGGTGTTTTTTTTTTTTTTTTTAAATTCCATTTAATTGCTTGTATTTACAACTTATTTTATACTTAAAGCAAACTATATTAAAGGTTAGGCTATGCAAGCCCAACATGTGTGGTACGGCCGTGAAGCAATGCTTCACACATGTGCAGGCTTCGTTTAGACTAACTGGACTCTTGTCTGGTGCTCAACAGCGCGCAGTTCCCTCATAATGGTAGCCGCGCAGCAGCTCGTCGCCTCCCAGTTTTCCGGGGACAGGAGCATGCACGGCACCAAGCTCTGCTTGACTACGGCTCCCCCCAGCGCTTCTTCTAGCCGCTGGCGCTGCGCTGCGAACCTGCCACACGAAAATATCGCATGCTCGGTATCCTCCTCCACGTAGTGCCCGCACCAAGAGCATTCTGCGGAGTCTGCGTGCCCGAAGCGATGAAGGTAGCTTCGGAAGCAGCCGTGACCACTGAGGAGCTGAGTCAGGTAAAAGTTGACCTGCCCGTGCTTCCTGCTTACCCACGCGTCGATGGACGGGATAAGCTGGTGGGTCCAACGCCCCTTAGTGGTCGTGTCCCAGCGCTGTTGCCACCTTCTGAGACTCTCCTGTTTGCCCGCCATGCGTACCTGCCTTTTCGCCGCCGCGTCCATTCCTCTGCCATGTGTTTCCTGGTAGTATGTGGACCGTTCATCCGCCAGGAATTCCAGGGGTGCTATGCCCGCGATCACGTGTGCTGCCTCGTCCGAGACCGTTCGGAAGGCACTGGTGATCCGAATCGAAGAGAGGCGGTGCGTGGCTGCCAGACCCCGTGCAGTTGTCGCCGCCATTGCTTTGGTCCTCGGGTGTTCAGCATTAGCCTCGAGAGCGCACCGTTGGTGGGCGCCGCCTTCGTGCCCATGTAGGCCAAGTGCTCCAGAAAGCAGAGACGTGTGTCCACCAGGACACCAAGGTATTTGATAGCGCGCTTAGACGAAACCAGGGTACCTGCCACTGAGATGTTGGCCGTCTCGACTTTCTTCCGGCTGGATACCAGCACTGCCTCTGTTTTGTGGGGTGCGAGTTTGAGCCCGACCAGGTCCAGCCACTGTTGAATGCGCGCTATCGTTTGGTTGCAGGTCGTTTCCACGACGGACAGGTCTTTTGCCACCACTAGGACAGCCACATCGTCTGCAAAACCCACCATGTGTACTCCGTGGGGGAGGCTGAGTCGCAAGATGCCGTCATACATTGCGTTCCACAGAGTGGGGCCAAGCACTGAACCCTGCGGGACGCCTGCCGATACATCGTATTCCTCCGTGCCAGCCTGCGTGTCGTACAAAAGCAGCCTTCTCTCAAAGTAGCTTTGTACCATCCGCTGCAGGTACCTGGGTGTGTCGAAACTCTCCAGCGCTCTTAGGATGCAGCTCCACCTCGCCGTGTTGAACGCGTTCTTAATGTCTAGGGTGACTACTAGGCAGTACTCTTTCCCGCCGCCTTTCCACCGAGTGCCGGCAATTGCACCGGAGGCAATGTCCACCACCTTACGAACGGCGTCTATCGTGGATCGGGCCTTGCGAAAGCCGTATTGGTGCGGTGAGAGGTCGCCAGCCTCCGCGATGGAGCGTTCCAGTCGCGCGCAGACCACCTTCTCAAGCAGTTTACCCGCGGTGTCGATCAGGCAGATAGGCCTATACGACGACGCTGTCCCCGGCGGCTTGCCTGGCTTGGGAATAAGCACTAGCTTCTGTATTTTCCACCTCACAGGGAACACTCCTTCCCGAAGGCACTGATTTAGCAGCTTCGCAAAGATGTCCGGGCGCGTGGAGAGGGCGAGCAAGAGGGCTCTGTTCGGGATAGAGTCCGGCCCAGGAGCCTTGTTCGGGCTGATGCTCCTGGCTGCGCTTTCGACTTCCTCGAGTGACACCTCCTCGATGTGTGCCTGACTGTGCGGTTGCAGTGTGAGGCAACGGACATCCCCGATGTGGTCAGCCCTGTGCGGAAAGAGTTCCTCCACGATAGATCTTGTCGTGTCGGGGTCCGATGGGGGTGCCTGCCTCTTGGCGCAAAGTTTGTTCGTCACCAACTTGTACGCCCTTCCCCATGGGTCCTGCTCCGCAGAGTCGCATAGCTTGAGAAAGCACTGGCGCTTGCTATCCCTAATGGCCGCCTTGAGGGCCCTTCTGCAGTCCCTAAACGTGGATTGCCATTGCGGAAAGGCAGTGCTTCCGCGCGAGCGCTGGTAGCGGCGTCGAGCTGCATTCCCGGCGTAGCGCGGCAATGTCCTCGTTCCACCAGAACACAGGTTGGTGGTGGCGACCGTAGTGCTTCCTCTGCGCCATGGTGGCATTGCATGCTGCCTCCAGATGCTCCATGACATGGTTGGCCATGCATTCAGCATTTCCATTCGCCGTGAGGTTGGACATAAGCTCCTTGAACAGGGCCGTATTGAGCGTTTCGGCGCGATAGCATCTCCATCTGGGCGCAGCTGTCTCTACGCTACACGTCTGTTGGCCTGTGTCCCATATAATTGCCCTGTGGTCGCTCCCTGTGTAGATGTTGCTGATGCTCCAGCCCGATGAATTAAAAAGTGAGCTGCTGACAAATGTAAGGTCGATGACCGATCCTGTTCCTGCTCTGGAGAAGGTATGCTGGTTTCCCTCGTTGAGGAGCGCGATGTCCAGGGGCGCAAAGAATTCCAGCAGAGCTCTACCTCTCCCATTTGTCGCCACGCTTCCCCACTCCTCAGCCCACGCGTTGAAGTCCCTCCAATGGCTATTGGGTGACGTCCTCTAGCATCAGCCGCTAGGTTGTCTAGAGTACCTGCGAACTCGGAGAGCGTCAGGCTTGGGGCAAGGTAGACGCTGTATATCCACACACCTCCATCCACACACAGCGCTTGAGAGGGAAAGCTGCATTGGCGTGGCCCCGCATAGCCATATCGCGGCCTTTTTGGTGGCATCCAAGATGAACCCAGGGGACTCCCTAGTTTGATATGGCTCGCTGAGGATGGCGAGGTCAATTGCCAATTCTCTTATGGATTGGCTCAGCAGGTCTTGAGCCGCAGCGCAGTGGTTGAGGTTGAGCTGCATAACCTTTATTATTGGGCCGGCAAGCTGGGCACGCTCCTGGCTGCTGGACATCTCCTGCTACCCGCATAATGGTTCGTCTCATTGCTGTTGTTAGCGGTGCAGATGAAACACCGCGGATCGCTTTGACAGGTTGCCGCCTTGTGCCCGTTCACGCCGCATCTGAGGCAGCATCCGGTGCGATCCACCGCGCTCTTGCACCTGATTGCTAGATGCCCAAACTCCAGACACCTGTAGCATCGTCGTTGAGCTGTCCGCTCCCGGATCCTACAGCTTGTCCATCCGACTTTAGGTTTCCCCACCATGAGCAGGGCTCTTGCTTGCACAGGCGGCAGGCACACAACTGCTAGTTGCGTACCAGCGAACGATGGCCTCAGACTTTTAATGGCGCTGGTGTCCACGCTGGGGCGTCTATCGATGCAGCTATCGCTGCTGCGATGTCCTCCTTCTCGACCAGGCTGTCGAGATCCCCGACCTCCACGCAGAGTTCTTCTGACACCGCCCTGATGCCCGTCTGCAGTCCCAGTGCCGCGCTGATATCCTCCTTGAGCTTAGCTGTGTTGCTTTTGCTCGCGCCGTTGTGCTCGAGCAGCAGCTCGCCCTTTGCCGTCCTCCGGATTCTGTTAACATTATCCCCTACCTCCTGAAGCTTGCCATCCTGGCGCCTGGTGACCATACGGAGGATGTCGCTATAGCTAAGCTCGCCCTGGGGTTGAATGATTATTGCGTCTGGCCTTGGCTCGCGCTCACGGGGCTCCCTTTTTTTCCTTACCCTAGGGCCCACCTGCTGCCACTTGAGCTGTTTCTTAGCGGCTGGGGTGGCACCATGGTTCACTGTACCCGAGGGGGTTAGTTCATCCTGGGACTGCGCCGGCGGTTTGAGCTGGGTCGACGCTTGTTGGAGCTTTGTGCCTCTCTGCCTCTATGTGGGCTCCGCAGCCATTTGAGGCGACTCGCGCAGCCTCTTTGAGCCGGTGTGTGGCGGCTTCGCAGCTGTTTGGGTACCAGTGGTGGCGGTCTCAATTGGGTGTTTATGTGTGTGTGTGTATTTCCATTCCAGGTACACATGGCACTCTGAATGCCACGGCACCTGGTTCCAGCAACCAGTTGAGGGCAATGGCGGACATGACACACATACTCGAACGGCACAGGTCTGGCCGCCCAAGTGTAGTTTTTTTTTTTTTTTTTTTTTTTTTTATTGGGAAAACAATTTATATTTATAAAATAACAATTATGGCTGGAAAGGGGGTGGGGGGGGGGGTGGGTCCGCTCCCGCGGGACTGCCGCTAGGCATTACTTCGCGGTGCGGGCTGTGGGGTCATCCTTCTGGCTTAGTTTGTCCGGCTTCGCTCCAGCCTGCGCAGCTCCTTGATCACGCTTGCTGCCATGTAGGCGACCGCGTTCCAAGATTGCTCATCGGCTAGCATCTGGTCGGTGAGGGTGTCCACACTCACTTCTGCAAGCGTCTCCCCTAGCCTCGTTCGTTCTTGCGAGAAGCGGGGGCATACAAAGAAGACGTGCTCTGCATCCTCGTCGACTCCAGGCCCGCAGCCGCTGCAATACGGGTCGTCAGCATGCCTAAAGCGATGCAGGTACTGCTTGAAGCAGCCATGCCCCGTCAGCAGTTGGCCCAAATAATGGTCCATTTGGCCGTGCCTTCTTCGCAGCCATGGGCTAAGCTGGGGAAGGAGACGTCTGGTCCACCTCCCTTTTGCCGCTTGGTCCCAGCGCCGTTGCCACTGGGCTATAGTGCGCTCTCGCCGCTCGCTGGCTACCTCCACTCCGCTCTGCCGCTCAGCTGCCAGGAGATCCAGTGGGACCATGCCTGCCACAATAAGTGCGGCGTCTTCAGACACCGTCCGGAAGCAGCATGTAACCCTCAGGGCACAGCGTCGGTATGCGCTTCTGCAGTCTCTGCTGTATGTGGAAACCATCATTGCTGGTGCCCACACTGCTGATCCATATAAGATTATGGAGGTGACCACCCCAGCGATGAGCTGCCTGCTACGCTGCCGTGGTCCCCCTGTATTGGCCATCATCCTGCTTATGGCCGCCGTAGCTGCAGTCGCCTTTGCGCTGGCGTATTCCAGGTGGGCCTTGAAGTTTAGCCTCTGGTCCATCATTACCCCTAGGTACTTTAGCGCAGGCTTGGTCCTGATGATCGTGCTACCGACTCTCACGCATGCCTGCTCGACCTTTTTTCTGCTGCTCATTAGCACAGCCTCCGTCTTCTTCTCCGCCAATGCTAGCCCGTTGGCTGCGAGCCAGGCCACTATCATCCCGACTGCTACGTTGGTTTTCTCCTCTACGTCTCTTACGTGTTTCGACACTGTCACCAGTGCTATGTCGTCGGCGAAGCCCACCAGGGTGCACCCTTCCGGTAATGTAAGCCGCAGGATATCGTCATACATCACGTTCCACAGTATCGGCCCTAGGACCGAGCCCTGTGGGACGCCTCCGGTGATTTGGTGATGTTCTGCTCCTTCTTCCGTGTCGTAGATCAGGACGCGGTCCGTGAAATAGCTTCGCAGAGTCCGTGTGATTTGCTCAGATATACCCCTCCTGGTCAGGGCCTCTAGGATGCTCTTCCAGCTGGCAGAGTTGAAGGCGTTTCGTACGTCTAGTGTACATACTAGGCAGTACTTTTTGTCGCCTCCAGCCCATCGCGTTCCTGCCATGGCTTCCCTGGCAAGGTTTGTCACCATCTCGATGGCGTCAGTGGTGCTCCTCTGCTTGCGGAACCCGAATTGGAGGTCGGAAAGTCCGCGACGCTCAGCCAGTTCCGCCTCCAGTCGGTTACATACCATCCTCTCGAAAATCTTGCCCATGGTATCCAGCATGCACAGCGGCCGGTATGACGATGGGTCGTTGAGCTCTTTGCCTGGCTTGGGTATCAGAACCAGCCTTTGCCGTTTCCATGCTCGTGGGACTGTCCGCTCCGCTAGGCACTGGGTGTACATTGTGGCGAATGCTTCCGGATGGGCTCTAATTATGCATTTTAGTGCTGCATTAGGGACTCCATCTGGACCTGCCGCTTTCCCGATCTTCAGCTTACCCGTGGCCTCCAGTACTTCTCTGGCAGTGATGATGGTGGTGGTGTCCCTCAGGCTAGCTCCTTCTAGCCTAGCTTCCTCTTGTAAGGGTGGTTGTCCAGGAAATAGGGTGCCGACTATCTTTCTCATATGCACCGGATCCTTGGGCATAGGCTGTCTGTTTAATCTCCCCATGACTAGTTTGTATGCTCCACCAAAAGGTTCCGCATCGGCCGCATCGCAGAGCTCCTTGAAGCATTTGAGTTTGCTGCTTCTGATGGCCTCCTTCAGCTCTTTTCTTTTGGCCTTGAATGCCGCGCCATTTCTGCCAAATTGGGCGGAGCCTCTTGCTCGCTGGTAGGCACGCCGAGCTGCGCAGCACTCCCTCCTGGCCTTGGCAATGTGCTCATTCCACCACGGTACTGGCCGGTGCCTGCTTCCTCCGATCTTTCTTTTTTTCATGGCTGCATCACAGGCCGCTTTGACGGTCCTGTAAACGGCAAGCGCGGATGCTTCAGCATCCCCGGCGGCGCTTAGGTTTTCTGCTGCCGAGAGGAGCGCGGCTCTGCTCAGGCTTTCCTCCTTGTACCCGGCCTGGAGCGCCCGCTGTATCCTTGTTGTGTTCCTGGGTGCAAAGGTTTCCGTCATTACGGCTAGGTGGTCACTATGGGTGTAACGTTGGTGTGGTTCCTGTGTTGAGGAGACAGACGTTCAGGCTTGCAAACTCGTCCAGGAGCGATGTCCCACGGGGTGTGTTCTTGGCGCTGCCCCAAGTCGTGGCCCAGGCGTTAAAGTCGCCCGCTATCAGGACCGGCGATTTGCCTCGTGCGTCGTTAGCGATGTTGCTGATGATCGCCTCATACTCCTGCTGCGTGAACCTCGGTGCTATGTAGCAGCTGTAGACAAAAGTGCCGCTGTGCTTAGCTCTCACATATCCCACTCTGGATGCTCTGTGGGTAAGCTGGCCTGGTTGTGGGCCACAGCTCCAGATTGCTGCTCCTCCGTCTGAGCTTTGCTGCCAGACTCCTTCGTGTTTTTTGCCGTACGGCTCGCCTAGGAGCGCTATGTCGATCTTCTGCTCCAGGACTGTTTGCGCCAACAGATCCTGAGCAGCTCGGCAGTGGTTTAGGTTGAGCTGCAGGAGCTTAACCATCAACCAGTTTTGCTAGTGCCTTCTTATACTCAGGGCAGCTGCGACTGAGGGCCGAGTGGGCTGCTGAGCGGACGTCTCCTGGCTTGCCAGCGCATAGTATGCACATTGGCGGGTTGTTGCACTGGTTGTGCTTGTGCCCCTCCCCACCACATTTGTAGCATGCATTGCTTGACACAGGCCGCTTGGATCTGCACCTGGCTGCAGTGTGTCCATAGGCCATGCACTTGAAGCAGCGGGTTGGCGCAATCCGTTGCCGCACGCGGCAGACAACCCAGCCGATTCGAACTTTTCCGAGCTCCAGGAGCTTCTTTGCGAGTGCGGGCTGAAGGTTCAGCGTAGCTACCTGCGTTGCGCCATATGCTTTCCGCATGTACGGCACTGCTCCTTGTGTTAAGTCGCCGTCGATCGCTGCAGCTATGGCCTCACATACCTCGTCGCCTGTCGTGAGCTCGTCTATGTTGAGTACCTCAACCGCGACTGTCTCCTGCATGGCCTTCACGGCTGCCTTGTCCCCAAGCGCTGCCTGGATGGCCATCTGCAGCTCCTGGGTGGCGGGGTCTGAGGACTGTTGCATCCTTAGAAGCAGCTCGCCCGAGGCTGTCTTCCTGATGCCCTGAACCTTGTTTTTGAGGCTCTGGAGTGTTGGTGCTGCCTTCACCAGTTTGAGGATGTCGGCGTATGATGCCTCCTCGGTGCATTTGACCAGCACTGCGTCTGGTCGGCCTGTCTGCTTGCGTTTCGCACGCCTGCCTCTCACCTCACTCCACTTCTGTGTAGGGTTGGTGTCTTCCGCCTTGCCGCACTGCATCTTGGTTTCCTCTTGTCAAGTGGCGTCAGCTTGGTGTCCTTGCCTGGGCCTTCCGCGCGCGCTCTTCTCCTCAGTTCGGGGTGTTGCCTCGCTCTTGTGGGCTCCTGATGCCGTTTGCGTCGCCTTAGTCGCACTGGGCTTGGTCATCCTGGGTAGGGGGCCAGTTGGGCCTGCAGTGTGATCATGGCACTGGCATCCTCCTGGCGCTGCCCTTTTATCCTCTGGCGCCTGCAGATGGGATTTGACTTCCACTTGCAACTCCTTCATGCGTGCTACCATCTTCTTGATGGCCATGTTGATCGACCTCTGGCCCTTCTCGTTCATCTGGTAGAGTAGGTCGTCCAGGATTGCGCCAATCTCGTCTATGTCCTGTAAGCAGTTCCTGCTTCGCTTGGGGGGGTTTTTCTCCCGCTACTCGATGGTGTAGGGGGGTCCCTCGGCCTCTTCAGAGTATCAGTGCCCTTGCCACCGTCCTGCGTAGCCCCACTGGCAAAGCTGTGCAACGAGCTCTGCTTCATTGGCGGTGCTAAAGCTGCTTGTGGCGGTGTTCGGGCCACCTTTGAGGCTTTTTGGAAAGCTATTGCTCCTTGGCTTGTAGCGAATTTTGCTTCCTCGGCCAAGTGTGCCACCGGCGAAGCAGGATTCGGGGAAACATCTCTCAGGGCCTCCAGGGTCCGCGCCCCGGCCACGGGATTCCTCCACGCGTGTGAATTTGGGATGGAACTTATGCGTAGGTGTGTGTGCGGTTTGCAAGTGATCCCGCCTAGGAGTTAGGCAGTACCTTCCCTCAGGTGCGGTCGCTGACAGAAGCTAGCTGCTGTGGGCGCAGTTATCTTCCGCAGCGGGCTCTGTCGAGGGCTGGATGCTTTGGCACCTAGTGCCCCTTCACCGCACTGCAGTCGATCAGCTGGTTAGTGGCCTGCACTATCCAGCCCTGGTACCCCAGTCGATCAGCTGCGAGGCCTGGAGTGAAGAAGAAGAACGGGAGAACCGGCCCAAAGGAGAGAAAGGATGAAAAAAGGTGGGAATCTCCAAGTGACGAGTGAAAAGCGCTGTCCAAAGCACTCACGGTGGCCCCCAGCGCCCCTGCCCCCTTTGGGTGACCGTGGAAGTGCAACGCGCAGCCCGGATCAGAAGCCAGTCGGGGTGAGACTCGATCCTCCCAGGTGAGCACGCGGTGTCAGCAAGAGCTTGAGCTAATTTCGGGTATTTTTTTCCAGGTATCTTTCGCGATTTGTCTGTGTCTTGCAGAGCAGCTGTTTGGCGCGTCCGCACTCGAAAAATTCGCCCAAGTGTAGTGGATGTTTGTGTGTGTGTGTCTGTATGGCTGGCGGTAAGTATTTTGAGAGCCCTTTTTAATTGTTAGGTATTATATTAATATCTATATACGGTCACACCATCCAAGGGATATAGAATAAAAGAGAATCTTGAAGACAACGCGTGCTTAAGTCTGAGTGTCAATACACTACATAATTGGCGACGAGCATAAAATAAAACGTATTAATATACATACACATGTTAAAAGTGCATATAATATATGAATAGCAACATGACGAAAAATGAAGCACCAACATTCTATCAAATGGCAACAATTGCTGAGTTTTCGCCACACCAAGAAACGTTCTGCATTTGGAAGGAAAAATTCGACATACATTTGTGCGAATTGAATGTGAAAGAGGAAAACACAAAAAAGGCAGTTTTGTTGAAGTCGATCGGTACAGCGGCTTACACTGTACTACATAGTTTGTGCAATCCGGTATCACCCGTATCAAAAGCATACAAAGAATTATGTGAAATTTTAAAAACACACTACACACCACCTACACTCATATTCAGAGAAAGAAAAAAATTTCACATGTCCACAAAAAGTGAAGATGAGACTGTAGCGGAGTGGTATGCTCGAGTTAAACAATTGGCATTGGAATGCAAATTTGGCTCAAATCTGGAAGCGTTTGTATTAAACCAATTTGTGATGAGCCTTCCCAACCCTATATATGAAAGAATATGTGAAGAAGACGAAAATCTAACTCTGGCTGATGCACTCAAGAAGGCGATGATCATGGAGACGAAGATCAGCACAAGGAAGACAGAACACAACGTCAACTACATGCATCAAAAGAACGGGACTAGTCAATGGCAGAGGCAAAGAGGCGAGAACAGAGATCAAGCAAAGAGCAACGGCAGAAGTCATTTCAAGGGCAACCGAAACGTGAGTTACAGAGGCGGCAGAAGCGACGGTGACGGCGACGGCGAAAACGACTGCGACGCTGGCAGAGAAAAGAAGCAGCAGCCATGCACACACTGTGGCTGGCGAAATCATAACTCAAACAATTGCAAGTATAAGGCATGCAAATGTCGCAGCTGTGGAAAAATAGGTCACTTGGCGAGCATTTGTAAAAATAAATCAAAAAAATCCGTAAATTATGTATCTCAAACAAAACATGACACCTATTCTGATAATAATTTTGATAATGATAATTATAACTTTTCTATCTATAGCGTTGATACAACCTCAACTAGTGGAGTATATTATTTACCTGTAAAAATTGATGGAAACATAACGAAAATTGCTTGCGACACTGGTGCACCGTGCACATTGGTTCCAAAAACATTTTACGAAAGCTTAAATACCAGCAGACCACTTAGAAAATGTCTAGTTCCATATGTAGATTACAATGGAGATTCAATCAAAGTTATTGGTGAGTACGATGCAACGATCGAATATCGAGGTCTAAAAAAACAAATTGTTGTTGTTGTAACCAATGCAGTGAGTCCACCTTTGCTAGGTAGAACATTTTTGAGAGCTTTTAATTTTGAGTTAATGCAGGTGAACAATGTGTACGTAAATGAACCAAATTCTGTAATTACAGAACAGATTAAATCGGAGTTTGCTGAAGTTTTTGAGCCTCGTTTAGGTTCATATACTACGAATACGATATCGTTACTATTAAAAGAAGATGCAAAACCAATATTTTTCAAGCCTAGGTCAGTACCATTAGCATGGAAAGAAAAGATTGAAGTGCAGTTACGAAAATTCATAGATGATGGAATTTTAGAGCAAGTTGTTAGTTCTGAATGGGCAACACCTTTGGTACCGATTTTAAAACCAAACGGTGACATACGAATTTGTGGTGACTATAAGGTTACATTAAACCGGTCTTTAGTCGACGTAAAGTATCCACTACCTCGAATAGACGACATTTTTGCAGCGCTTGAAGGGGTACACTGTATTCAAAACTTGACCTGTCAAATGCTTACAATCAGCTAAATTTAGATGAGCAATCTCAAAATTTGTGTACTTGGAGCACACATATTGGACTATTGAAAGTTAAACGCTTACCATTTGGTATAAAAACTGCAGCAGCTATTTTTCAAAAAACAATGGAAGGGTTGTTTCAGGGTATGCGAGGAGTTGTGGTTTATCAAGATGACATAACAGTTACAGGACGAGATCTTCAAGAACATATTTCAAACCTAAAAGCTGTACTTAGAAAACTGAAATCAGTTGGACTTAAATTAAATGACAAGAAATGTGAGTTCTTTAAATCCAAAATTTGTTACCTAGGATTTTCAATTGACAGGATAGGACTGAGCAAAAACAATGATAGAGTTGCGAGTGTATTGTTTGCACCGGCTCCGGAAAACGTATCACAGCTTAGAGCTTTCATAGGCATGGTAAATTATTATTCAAAGTTTATCAATAATTTCGCTCAGATAATGAGTCCTTTATATGCATTATTAAAGAAAAATACAAAATTTAATTGGACACGCGAATGTCAGAGTGCATATGAAGAGGTAAAGAAAGAAGTAACTTCTGAACAAGTTTTAGTTCCCTACAACCCAGATCAACCGTTAGTATTAACGACTGATGCTAGCAGTCATGCAGTTTCAGGTGTTTTATCACATAAATGCAATGAAGATATCAAACCAATAGCATTTGTATCAAGAGCATTATCCAAAAGCGAGCATAATTACAGTACAATCGAGAAAGAGGCCCTGGCTATAGTGTTCTGTGTGAGTAAATTAAGACAGTATCTTTTAGGAAACAAGTTCATCCTTCGAACAGATCACAAACCATTACTAAGCATATTTGGAGACCTGAAAGGACTTCCATTGATGGCCTCTGCACGAATGCAAAGATGGGCACTGACTTTGTCAGGTTTTCAATATACAGTTGAACACATAAAGGGGACCTTAAATATAGCAGATGGACTCTCAAGAATGCCTCAATGGGAAACGGCTGTACCAAACGAAGACTATAATTACATACATTTTATACAGTCCGAAAAGGTGTTCAAAATTAGCTTCAAAGAAATAGCTCGTGAAACACGACGTGACCCAATATTATCAAAAGTTTGTGAGGCAATTAACACTGGTTCGAAGACAAGATTAAAAGGCAGCGAGTTTTCTGCCTACATCTCTAAAACAAATGAACTTTCAGTGGAATATGATTGTATCTTATGGGGACACAGAGTAGTAATTCCAACCAAACTGAGACAAGCTATTTTAGCAGAATTTCATGCATCGCATTTGGGAATAGTAAAAACCAAAATGTTAGCACGTTCTTATGTGTGGTGGCCTTGCATGGATTCTGAAATTGAGAAATTAATTCGAGATTGTATTCCTTGTCAGGAACTACAATCAAGTCCAGAAAAGAGTCTGTTAATACCGTGGAAATCCACAGGAAAGGCTTGGAGTCGAGTACACATAGACTTTGCAGGACCAATTAGAGGTTTTCATTTATTGGTTATTATAGATTCTTATACAAAATGGGCAGAAGTATTCAAAACGAAGGAAATAACTTCATTGTTTACTATCAACAAGCTTAGAGAAGTATTTTGTCGATATGGTTTACCAGACGTGTTAGTTAGTGACAATGGACGACAGTTTACTTCTGATGATTTTAAAACGTTTATGAAAAACAATGGTGTTAATCACATTTTTACTGCTCCAGGACATCCAGCGACTAATGGTCAAGCAGAAAATTTTGTAAAGACTGTTAAGAAATCTATATGCAAACATAAAGGCTAATGAAAGACAAGATTTTAATACAATTTTAAATAGATTTTTGATCGATTACCGAAATACGATTGATTGTACTACGGGCGAATCTCCTGCTAAATTATTTTTTGGTCGTACACTAAAAACAAGATTTTCGTTGTTAAAACCACCTACGGTCGAAAGCATAATAAATAAAAAACAGACTGAGTGTGTTGTAAATCACAAAGGGAGACGAAGCACAGAATTTTTAAAGGGGCAAAAAGTTATGGTTAGGGACTACAAAAATCCTAACAAAGCAAGCTGGACTCAGGCAACTGTAAAACAACAACTGGGCCGCGTTCGTATTGTTGTATTTTGGCGAACAATAACAGAGAAATAAAACGTCACCTGGATCAAATTAGAAACCAAAGCACTAACAATCATACATCGCCTAATGCGAAAACACCTGATGTCGAAAGCAATTGTTCAGTAGATGACAATTCCAAAACCAACAATGAACAAATAGTTTCTCAACCAACACCCACCAGGAGAGAGTTGAGACCACGTGAGGCAGGGAAGGTAGTAAAGCGTATTTAACAATAAAATAATATAAAGAAAGGAATTATGAAATCAAATTATGTACAAATTAAACACTGAAACAAATACTAAACAGATTAAGAAGAAAGAAAAATACGAAATCACATAAATTTTATATACGCTAATTAGATTAAGTACACAAATCAAATTGTTATAAGAAAATAGATTTGTAAATGACATGTATATTAAACATCTAAGGAGAGGCGTGTTAGGTATTATATTAATATCTATATACGGTCACACCATCCAAGGGATATAGAATAAAAGAGAATCTTGAAGACAACGCGTGCTTAAGTCTGAGTGTCAATACACTACATTAATCATATGTGTGGCTGATGGATTTTTCCTTTTCCAGGACCATAGGGCACTCTGAATGCCGTGGCACTGGATCCGGCCACCAACTAAGGACGATGGCGGACACGACACACATAACTCGAACGGCACAGGTCCGGCCGCCCTGTTCAAGTGTAATGGGTGTTTGTGTGTGTGTGTCTGTTTTTGGCTATTCTAGCAATCACCAACGCACTGCATTCGATTTGAATTTGTCCGGCCGTATGATTTTGCAAGTGTGTATGGCAGCATTTTTATTCGTTTATGTTTTATTTAATGGCTTTGATGGCGGCAGCATCCGTTGTTCATTTTTGTTGTGGCATGCGAGTGATATGCATTTGTCATTTAATCCAATGCAGTGGCAGAGATGAGTCCAATTAGTACACAGCGTTCCAGGATATCTGGTTGTCAAGCTGGTACCTCATGTTGCGGGCGTAGGCCTTAATGTCATCCATGGAGTCGTCATCTGTCCACATCTCATCGTCATCATTTTCTTCATCCATTTCAGGATCCGTCTCTGGAATGGCGGCTGGCGTTGGCCCTAACGTTTTTTGTGGTGGCTGTGATCGTGGTGGTTTCTTTGACCGCCTGGCTGCTGGAGCTGGGGCAACCACTGTTGCTGCTGCCATTGTTGGTGGATTTTCCGATGTTTCTGGAACTGCTGGAGTTGCCGTCACTGCCTGGGATTGGATGAGCGAGGTGAGTAGTGACATCATCACTTCCAGCCTCTTTTCCAATCGCGTCATCCTCTGCGTATTCTCCAACAGTGCCTGGCTGCAGGATCCCTCGAAAGTTTGGCGTTTCGGCTACATCTTCTGCTGGGAGCGGTTGTTGGCAAGCTGCTGCTGCTGTCGCTGTTGTTGTTGTTCGCGCTGCGGCTGCTGTTGCAGCTGCTGTAGCTGCTGCTGTTGTGCCTGGGAACGGCTCAATGGCTGCTCTGGACGTCGTCGCCCAGTGCGTGGGCCAGAGGCAGCAGGCGTCTGTTTTTTTAACTGTATTGGCCGCTGCTGCTTCTGCTTCTGCTGATGTTGTTGTCCTCTTCGTCGCCCAGGAGAGGAGACATTGTGTGGCGTCCATGTTGCCTGCTGCTGCTGTCCGCGCCAGGGATTGGCTGGCGTTTGAGCTGGCTGTTGCTGCTGCTGTCGGCGCCCTGGATGTGCTGGTGTTGTTTTTGCTGGTGGCTGCTGCTCTGGCAATGGCTGCAGAAGCGAGCTGCGCTTGCGACGCAACTCCTGCATGGCCACTCGGTGCGACAGAAGGCGGCCCCTTGCTGCCTTGAATGCCGGACATTTAGCGGCGCATTAAGGGGCGTCTGCCCTTGGCTTGGCACATGCCGTGGACGCGTGGGCACCCGCACACTTCATACAGACGAATGAACGCCTGCAGTAGGTGCGGGTGTGTCCAAAAGCCTGACATCTGTGGCACTGGGCTGGGTCCACCGGCTTGGCCTGCCTCTCAACGATCACCAACTGGTTGCCCAGCTGGGTTAATTGGAGGACATCGTGGTGGCTTTCATCCGGCTTGGGGGCTATCTCCAACTCGAACTGGTCGAGTGGCTGTCCATCGGATCTCGCTTTAATGGCTCTAATAAATTTAACTGAATAGCCCAGTTCGGCCATCTGAATTGTTATTAGTTGGGTGCTTGTGGAGTGGTGGAGATCTCGCACGACGATCCGTAGCCCACGGTCACTCTTGTGCTGGTGTGTGTAGTGGCCAGTCATCGCCTCGTTGCCGCCGCCATCGCCCAGGATTGCCATGATGGCATCCATGGTAGCCATGTCGCGGGCCTGGATACGGACACCATTGCGGCTGATGAGCTTGGTGTGATAGCCCACCCTCGGGTCATTCTGCAGCTTGTCCAGAATGGGCATAATGTCGGGGACAGCTGGCAGAATGATGGGGGGGGGGGGGGGGGGGGGGGGGGGGGGAATAATTGTCGTTGGTTGGTGCTGTCGCTGCAGCATCCGAATTTGTCTGGCATTGGGCATACTCAGGGAGGGCAGCTGGAGCAGCCCAACGCCGCCGCCGCTGCTGCTGTCGGTTCCTGTGCCGCAACTACTAGTTGCATTTGCAGGTGAGTGAGGTAGAGCTAGTGGAGCATTGGCAGTGGCAGGGGCAGGGGCGGGGGCATTTTGTGTAATTGTCCGCTGATGTTGTTGCTGGTTTGATTGTTGGTGATGGGGATGGTTTTGAATTTGGGGGATATGGGATTTGCTTGCCTGTTGGTTACTTTCCCGGAGTCGTCGTTTGGCCGATGCATGATTGGCATCCAAATTGTCGTCGTCATCGTCATCAAACTCAACAACCATAACATCACTGTCATCATCGTCATCATCATCCACCTCGGCGCGGACGCGCTTCAGTGGCGAACGGGCCGCTGCAGCAGAGGTGGATGGGATATCATCGGTATTGGCTGTGTTTGTTGCCGTTGGCTGATGTTGTTGTTGATGTGTTTGCTGCTGCTGATGTTCCTCTGGCGGCGGTGGTGGGGGGTCCGCCTGTTAACATTGCTGTTAACAGGCATCGTCTGGCTGCCGACGTAATTGTAGTTGTCGTTTTTGTGTTTGATGTCGCTGTTTGTGTGCTGATGTATGTCATCATTGTATTTGTGGTTGTGGTTGTGGTATTGGCTGTGTGCATTGCATTTGGAACCGCTGCTGTGGCCGATCGAGCGGGGTTTGTGCCATGGCTGTGGTACGAGTTCGAACTCGCTCCCGAACGGGCACTCGAACACGAATCTTTTGTTGGCTGCTGTTCGTGCAGAGGCTGCTCGAGTGCCCTCTCGTACTGTAGCTGGTACGAGGTCGTTACCCGCTCTCTCTTTGCGCCTTCTCTCGCTCCTTGCTGTTTCCGGCTCTCTCCACACGATGCATCGGCATACGGTGGCTGCGCTGTCGGCGCTGGCTTCGCCGTCGGCGGCGCTGTCGGAGCTGGCAGTGGAAATGGCTGATTTGGGGCGATCCCTGGCTGTGACGCCGTGTGGTCCTCGTCGTCGTCGTCCTCTTCTGGCAGTGGATCCGCGTGGCATAGCTGCGCTGGATTGGCTTTGGTTGGATTTGGTAAGGGGTTAAGGAGGGGTTAAAGAAATGAGATCGAAAATTCAGAAAGTGCAGTGTCGCAACACGTAGTCAATTGAGGAATAGATAAAGAGAAAAGGTAAACAATGCAGGTGCTTTGCGTGGAAAATAAGAGGAAATACACTAAATAAAAAGAGACAAGCACTTGCAGAAATAACCATACAGATAAGTAGTAAACTGGAGTGAAGACGACGGAAAAACAGGTAATAAAAGAGATACTACACTGGAACAAAGACGAGACAAAATAGGTACAATTGATTTACGTTTACAATATTACAATAAACATAACAATTTAAAATAATGTCTATATCTTTTTCTATAATTACAGGGAAGACAAGAAACAGCGGTGCATCGGCCGGCATAGCAAAACACAATGCTTGTAAAGACATTGCGTTGCATACCGGCCGACCCCGTCGTCCCCCCTGGTCGTCGAAATTGGCGTCATCCGAAGTCGTCAGAAGTAGGTGCAATTAGCACCTCGTCGTCGTTGTGGCTGCCCTCTTGGAGAACCAGTGGCACTGGTCCGGCCACCAGCTGGGAGCCAGGAGTAGACGGCACACATATTACTGTGGCGACACGGGTCCGGCCGCCAAAGTGAAATGGATGTGAGTGTGTGTGTGCGTCGGCAATTGTGGCCCTAATGTAGAGCGAGTGGCACTGGATCCGGCCACCAACTAAGGACGATGGCGGACACGACACACATAACTCGAACGGCACAGGTCCGGCCGCCCAAGTGTAATGGATGTTTGTGTGTGTGTGTGTATTTCCATTCCAGGTACACATGGCACTCTGAATGCCACGGCACCTGGTTCCAGCAACCAGTTGAGGGCAATGGCGGATATGACACACCTACTCGAACGGCACAGGTCCAGCCGCCCAAGTGTAATGGATGTTTGTGTGTGTGTGTCTGAATGGCTGGCGGTAAGTATTTTGAGAGCCCTTTTCAATCGTATGTGTGGCTGATGGATTTTTCCTTTTCCAGGACCATAGGGCACTCTGAATGCCATGGCACTGGATCCGGCCACCAACTAAGGACGATGGCGGACACGACACACATAACTCGAACGGCACAGGTCCGGCCGCCCAAGTGTAATGGGTGTTTGTGTGTGTGTGTCAATTTATGGCTATTCTATCAATCACCAACGCACTGCATTCGATTTGAATTTGTCCGGCCGTATGATTTTGCAAGTGTGTATGGCAGCATTTTTATTCGTTTATGTTTTATTTAATGGCTTTGATGGCGGCAGCATCCGTTTGTTCATTTTTGTTGTGGCATGCGAGTGATATGCATTTGTCATTTAATCCAATGCAGTGGCAGAGATGAGTCCAATTAGTACACAGCGTTCCAGGATATCTGGTTGTCAAGCTGGTACCTCATGTTGCGGGCGTAGATTAGCCTTAATGTCATCCATGGAGTCGTCATCTGTCCACATCTCATCGTCATCATTTTCTTCATCCATTTCAGGATCCGTCTCTGGAATGGCGGCTGGCGTTGGCCCTAACGTTTTTTGTGGTGGCTGTGATCGTGGTGGTTTCTTTGACCGCCTGGCTGCTGGAGCTGGGGCAACCACTGTTGCTGCTGCCATTGTTGGTGGATTTTCCGATGTTTCTGGAACTGCTGGAGCTGCCGTCACTGCCTGGGATTGGATGAGCGAGGTGAGTAGTGACATCATCACTTCCAGCCTCTTTTCTAATCGCGTCATCCTCTGCGTATTCTCCAACAGTGCCTGGCTGCAGGATCCCTCGAAAGATTGGCGTTTCGGCTGCATCTTCTGCCGGGAGCGGTTGTTGGCAAGCTGCTGCTGCTGCTGTCGCTGTTGTTGTTGTTCGCGCTGCGGCTGCTGTTGCAGCTGCTGTAGCTGCTGTTGTTGTGCCTGGGAACGGCTCAATGGCTGCTCTGGACGTCGTCGCCCAGTGCGTGGGCCAGAGGCAGCAGGCGTCTGTTTTTATACCCGATACTCAAAATGAGTATTGGGGTATATTAGATTTGTGGTAAAAGTGGATGTGTGTAACGTCCAGAAGGAATCGTTTCCGACCCCATAAAGTATATATATTCTTGATCAGCATCAATCAATGTCCGTCCCCTTCAGCGCCTAGTGCTCAAAGACTATAAGAGCTAGAGCAACGATGTTTTGGATCCAGACTTCTGTGATATGTCACTGCTACAAAAATATTTCAAAACTTCGCCCCGCCCACTTCCACCCCCACAAAGGACGAAAATCTGTGGCATCCACATTTTTAAAGACACGAGAAAACCAAAAACGCAGAATCGTAGAGGATGACTATATGTTTTAGAATGTAAGATCTCAACCAGATCGTATAATTATTATAGCCAGAATCAAGAAAACAATTTCATTCTTTCCCGCTCTGTCTCTCTCTAACACACAGGTTTCATGGTCGGTTTTGCCAATTGCAAAATATGAGTTCAAGGATCTCAGAACCTATAAGAGCCAGAGCAACCAAATTTGGTATCTACACTCCTGTGATATCGGACCTTGACCGTTTCGTGTCCAAATTTCGCCACACCCCCTTCCGCCCCCGCAAAGGACGAAAAACTGGGGCATCCACAAATCTCAGAGACTATTAAGGCTGGAGTAACCAAATTTGGTATCCGCACTTCTGTTAGATCTCACTATAAAACGTATATCTCAGAATTTCGCCTCACCCCCTTCCGCCCCCACAAAGGACGACAATCTGTTGCATCCACAATATTGCACATTTGAGAAAACTAAAAACGCAGAATCATAGATAATGACCATATCTATCAGATTGTTGAATCTGGACCAGATCAGATAATTTGTATAGCCAAAAGGAACAAATCAATTTGCACTGGCTTCGCAGCGCCCTACGTCACGCTCAGACTGATTTTCTGTCTCTCTCGCACGCACTCTTTGTCGTGTCGTTTAACATTAGCTGCGTCTGCCGGAGGAGAGCCATACTGACTTAGTATCGGGTATAACTGTAGAGTTGCGGTGTCCGCAGCAACTCACAACGTTCCCCCTCGTTTTGTCTGTATTGGCTGCTGCTGCTTCTGCTTCTGCTGATGTTGTTGTCCTCTTCGTCGCCCACGAGAGGAGACATTGAGTGGCGTCCATGCTGCCTGCTGCTGCTGTCCGCGCCAGGGATTGGCTGGCGTTTGAGCTGGCTGTTGCTGCTGCTGTCGGCGCCCTGGATGTGCTGGTGTTGTTTTTGCTGGTGGCTGCTGCTCTGGCAATGGCTGCAGAAGCGAGCTGCGGTTGCGACGCAACTCCTGCATGGCCACTCGGTGCGACAGAAGGCGGCCCCTTGCTGCCTTGAATGCCGGACATCCCTTGTAGGCGCTGATGTGGGCGCCCTGGCAATTGGCGCATTTAGGGGCGTCTGCCCTTGGCTTGGCACATGCCGTGGACGCGTGGGCACCCGCACACTTCATACAGACGAATGAACCCCTGCAGTAGGTGCGGGTGTGCCCAAAAGCCTGACATCTGTGGCACTGGGCTGGGTCCACCGGCTTGGCCTGCCTCTCAACGATCACCAACTGGTTGCCCAGCTGGGTTAATTGGAGGACATCGTGGTGGCTGTCCATCGGATCTCGCTTTAATGGCTCTAATAAATTTAACTGAATAGCCCAGTTCGGCCATCTGATTTGCGGCTCATTGCGGCTGATGAGCTTGGTGTGATAGCCCACCCTCGGGTCATTCTGCAGCTTGTCCAGAATGGGCATAATGTCGGGGACAGCTGGCAGAATGATGGGGGGGGGGGGGGGGGGGAATAATTGTCGTTGGTTGGTGCTGTCGCTGCAGCATCCGAATTTGTCTGGCATTGGGCATACTCAGGGAGGGCAGCTGGAGCAGCCCAACGCCGCCGCCTCTGCTGCTGTGGGTTCCTGTGCCGCAACTACTAGTTGCATTTGCAGGTGAGTGAGGTAGAGCTAGTGGAGCATTGTCTGGGGCAGGGGCAGGGGCGGGGACAGGGGTATTTTGTGTAATTGTCCGCTGATGTTGTTGCTGGTTTGATTGTTGGTGATGGGGATGGTTTTGAATTTGGGGGATATGGGATTTGCTTGCCTGTTGGTTACTTTCCCGGAGTCGTCGTTTGGCCGATGCATGATTGGCATCCAAATTGTCGTCGTCATCGTCATCAAACTCAACGACCATAACATCACTATCATCATCGTCATCATCATCCACCTCGGCGCGGACGCGCTTCAGTGGCGAACGGGCCGCTGCAGCAGAGGTGGATGGGATATCATCGTTATTGGCTGTGTTTGTTGCCGTTGGCTGATGTTGTTGTTGTTGATGTGTTTGCTGCTGCTGATGTTCCTCTTGCGGCGGTGGTGGGGGGGTCCGCCTGTTAACATTGCTGTTAACAGGCATCGTCTGGCTGCCGACGTAATTGTAGTTGTCGTTTTTGTGGCGAAAATCCTCTAGCTGAACCCTCCACGAGGGTGCCGGCTGGGCAATGGACACTGCATTACCCCGGACAAGGGTAATGCACTGTCGCTTGCTCTGTCCGGGTAATGCAGTGTCTAGCTAAGGCTATGGTCCGGCGTCTTCCCGATTCAAAGTCGGGGGAACCGAACCAGGGCCATGGCTAGAGGTGCCTGGCGGTCAGGCCTAAAACGCTAGGGGGTGGTCACCCCGAAAAATATTAACCAGTATGGACCCTCGGGCCAAATATGGAGGTGAAGAAGGATAAAGCACGGGTTGGGATGTCAACCCAAACGTCGGTGGGAAGCGTGACTGCTACCACCGGCGGGCACGGGGAGGAGCAATCCTCTCTGCGTGTCGCCAGCGGTCACACCTCAGACTTGGCGGGAGCAGGCCAAGTCAGTTGTAAAGCTACTGCCACAACAACAACAACAAAAACAACTCACTCCGCAGCCTGCAAGTTGAGCCGCACAGATGCCGCAGTCGACACAGACACGGATCTGGAGAGCGTGCTCTCTATGAGCAGGACGGAGGAAGAGAGCCTTCTCCGCTCACCGGAACCAGGCACCAGCTCCCTGCGTAGGGAAGGGCCGAAGCGTTCCAAGGAGGGGATGAAGGCCAAAGCACAATACAAAGCGGCCCTCAATATCAAAAGCCGGCTGCAAGGTAAAGTAGACATCTCCCAGGAGGAGAAGGTCAAGCTAGCCTGGGCCGAGCAGCGAGTAGAGGAGGGCCGACTACATTACGCCCAGATGCCACAGATGAGTGCGTCGAATGGCGAATATGCCAATAAGGTGGAGGAGATGATGGCCACCAAGAGGCAACGCTCGACTGAGAATGCCATTAAAGACACTCCGGCGAGCAAGCGGCAACGCGGGCCCAAGAGTGCAGCCCCTCCACCGAAAGTGGCCAAGAAGCCATCGAAATCGAACGCGAAGGTCAGCGATGTGACCAAACGACATTTGATCGCGGCACTCATCGACCGGAGCGAGGAAAACGGCAAGATGTCAGCGGCACAGTGGAAGCTTGTGCACGCGCGTCTCGTCGACGCACTGTTTGCACACATGGAAGAAGACCCCGCGGCCCCAATGTCCACGACGATGGTGCTGGGTGGCTAAATGGGGTTAAGATCCTAAAGTGCAACGACGATCCAACCCTAAGGTGGCTGACGCGTACGGTCTGCCAACTGGAGGCGATGTGGGATGGGGCCAAGCTGGAGGTTGTGGACCAGGAGCTTATCCCGTCCAAGCCTAAGGCGAAGGTACTCTTCCCCATCACAATCCAGGGAGACCGAGCGCTGAAGCTCCTTCAGCGGCAAAACGCGGACGTGCCAACGACCGACTGGAGGATCCTACACATTGGTAGCCCACTACCCAACGAGGGGGGCCAATGTGTGGCCGGACTAAAGTCCTCAAATCACAACCTGTTCTACGCAACATCGGTAAGCAGGAACAGAACCGTCGTACTCGTACGAAAGGGAATCCATGCTTACCTTATGTCTCATTACAGCACGGATGACCTGAGGGTTGTGATGCTGGAAAGCGAGGAAAAGCGCCTTCTGGTGGCTTCCTGCTACATGGCTCACGACAGACCCGCACCACCCGACGAACTCAGGAGCCTGGTGACAGAAGCCGGCACCAAAAACTATCAACACGTCATCGGGACGGATGCCAATGCCCACCACAATGTGTGGGGAAGCACCGACATCAATGATAGAGGTGAGTCACTCTTAGACTTTATACTAGCAACTAATCTATATATAGCAAACGTCGGGGAGGAGCACACCTTCGTAGGTCCGACTTCATCCAACGTGCTAGACCTAACATTCAAATAAACTAATATTCAAATCTTATAAACTAATATTCATATCTTACATTCGGGCAAACTGACTACAGATCGCCCACGATCTACACACTAAGGCATACAGTTGGTTAAACATTTCTTATTCGGTATTGTCTTACTTAACATACTATTTCATCGATTAACAACATGAGACCATGGTTTTATCCTTACACTCTACCCAGGGTTTAAGCCTTGCTGGTTCTAATATACTTCGGAATGGCATTTGCGTCAACTGACAGTCCTCAATGTCGACAACCTCATTACGATCATTATCCAATACTCTATTGATCCTGTACGGTCCTCGATACTTTGGTGCGAACTTCTTATTGATCCCCGGTGTTGTGTCCACATGCCGGACTGCTACATAGTCACCAGGTTCATACTTTAATGGGGCTCTATGTTTATGGGCATACATCTTCTCATTTCTTTTCTGCGACAACCGTATGTTCTCACTTGCTATTTCTCTTATAGTTTCCAACTCTCTAAGTTCTGACGCTAACTTCTCCCCTAGGTATTCGGTTAATTCATCTACAACGGGTCCTTTCTGGGGTATTCCAAATAACAATGTGCTAGGTGTCCTTTTCGTACTGCTGTTAACGGAGTTATTAATGGCGTGCTTGCTCATCAACCTATACCAATCGGCTTGCTCAAGGGCTCTGACAGTTTTCCTAACATAGGAGTAAGAACACGATTCACCCGCTCCACTTGGCCATTCGCCTGCGGTGCACCTGTAGCTACCTTAATGTGCTCTATCCCTCTCTCCTGCAGAAAACTAGAGAAACAGGTCCCACGATCTGATATTATCCTAGTAGGGCGACTATAGAAATCAAAATATTTACTTAAGGCATCCTTCGCTTCCCGCGTGCTGGTACTATTAACCGGGAACAATTTGACAAACTTAGTGAATGCATCTATTATCACAAGGAGGTGTTTTCGCTTAGATCTAATACTCGGCAACGGACCCAAATGATCAACATGTAGGGTATGAAAAGGAACACACGACTTTGGGATACTATGGAGCGTTCTGTTATGGATTGTTTTAGGCATCGAGTGTAGTATACACGGTAGACAGTTTCTGATGAACCTTGCCACTTTACTTCTCATTGACGGAAACCAGTAGGTCCTCAAAAGGTCACTCACGCACTTCTCTGCGGCCAGATGTCCTAGTTTTTCGTGTGACCGCCTTATCAACTGCTCTTCCATACACATTGGTACATAGAAACATAGTTTGTTTTCACAACTCCTCTTGTAAACAATACCACATATCATTTCAAAATCTACTTCAATTCCATCCTCTAGCATTTTTCGAATCCTAACTACTTCCTTGTCTCGCATCTGTTCTGTTTGCAATATCAAATCAACATCTTCTGGCGTTGCACCTACTACCCCAACTATCAATGATTTTAGTAATCTTTCCTCCTGAAACTCTAACTTGTCCTTTATCTGAATTCCTACTACTAATGTACTTTACTCCCCCCACCACATCGTTAACGCTTCCTCTACATTGGCTCAAATCTCTAATTTCAATCTTCCATCCATCCTCTTCCCTATATTCACTATTCTCTATGTTTTCTCTACAATCACCACCAAGGTTCTCTCTATCATCAGACTTCCACCTATTTCCCAATCTACTTCCTACTGCACTTGATTCTCCACACTCAATCGCAGGGTTCTGTACGGTACTACTACGCTCTCTATTGATATTTAATTCTCTACACTTAATCACAGGGTTCTCTACGGTACCTCTATGCTCACTACCAGTGTTGTCTCTACTTACACTATTCCTTGTATATTGCTTTCTACTCTCATCTTTTTCTAAATTAGACTTTTCTAAACCGTATTTGACTCTATAACCATCCGCTAACATATTCGTCACTTGATCTTGTCTGCTCAGCGCATCAACGTGCGCCATACTCGCCCCAGGTCTGTGCATAATGGAGTAATCATAGTTCTCTAACTCTAGGTACCACCGTGCTATCTTAGGACTAATTGACTTTCTGGTTAACGTCTGTACTAACGAATTACAATCCGTGATTATTTTGAAGGACCTATGCTCCAAATATGCTCTAAAACGCCTCAATGCATAAATTAAAGCCAATGTCTCTAGTTCGAAACTATGATAACGTGATTCTCTTTCTGTTGTTTTGCCGGAATAATAGGACACAGGGTGCATCTTCCCATCATCTTGTCTTTGCATCAGTATTGCGCCATAACCGTATGAACTTGCGTCTGTATGTAATTCCGTTTCTCTATTTGGGCTAAAAATGGCTAATACCGGAGGATTTGCCAACGCATTCTTAAGAGTTTCAAACGTCTTCACCTGTTCTCTATTCATGGGAAACGGACCACCTTCTTTTAACAACTGCACCAAGGGCTTAGCTGTCGTCGCAAATGACAACATGAAACGTCGAAAATACGAAAAGAATCCCAAGCATGAGTGCAGTGCTTTTACATTTTGAGGGACTGGGTATTTTTTCAAGGCCTCAATATGGGAATCACTAGGAACTATTCCGTTTTGATTAACTTTATACCCCAGGAAATCGATGTTTCGATTGACAAACCTACACTTTTTTAGATTTATCTCTAAATTTTGCTCGCTAAACCGAATGCATAGTCTTTTTAATATATCCATGTGTTCTTCAACTGTTTTAGTCGCTACTAATATATCATCCATGTACACTACAATGCTTTTGTTCCTAATAAAGTCTCTCAAGAGCTCCGAAATAAATCTCTGAAAAATAGCGGATCCATTTTTTAACCCAAAGGGCATTCTCAAGTACTCATACTGTCCTTGCGGTGTCACAAACGATGTATACGGAACTGATTTTTCTTCTATGCCTATTTGATGATACCCACTTTTCAAATCTATAATGTTTTCTAAAAACTCAAGACAGTCCTCAATAAGGGGCAATGGGAAATTATCTTTAACAATTCGTTTGTTCAGACCACGGTAATCGACACACATTCGAAGTTCTCCTGATTTTTTTTTTTACTAGGACCAACGGGGAAGCATAAGGAGACTCACTTTGACGGATTACTTTCTTTTCTAACAGATCATCTACTATTTCAGCTACTTTCTCTCTCTCATGGTAGGATAAACGACGCGGAGTACAATGAAATGGTGTTGTTTCTGTTACACGAATCTGCATCTGATACTTTGGTGGTGCTTTAAAGTCAAATTCTTTGTGTAAATAGTATGTCTTAATAACTTCCCTACACTTTTCTGCAAGAGTGAGGCACAATTCGAAACCTACGTTAATATGTTCCTCTTCATCAATCTCTACCGACGCACAAAAGTTACTGAATTCGTCGCCTTGATTCATATTCTCGATGGCCATTTTGTCATTCCTTGAGTTTTCTTGTGTCTGATTTTTAAATGGATTAGAACGTTTGATTAGCTCGCTTCTTTCTGATTGATTACCATCTAACTTATCATATAGTCTTATGTTAATATTATTTTTACTTTCGGTGAATAAAGACGCGCAGGTTAAACTAATAGCTTTTTGATTTAACGAACTTAATGATGTGTGTTGCTTCGCATTGATATTTTTCTTATGAACTAATTTTACTTCAATAACTTTAAGGGCATCGCGTCCCAACAATACCGGCAAAGGCAGCATGTTATCATCTACGATGTTTAATAAAACGATATATTTCTTTGTGCAAAATTCAATATGGCACTTAAATTTTCCCCATATGGGAATTTGTTGTCCTCCTAGTCCATAGTATTTCCTAACTTCATTATAGGCTTCAACTATAGCCGACTTCGGTATCAAAGACTTATGAATAAAACTTACAGGGCTACCTGTATCAAATAGACTAAAAATACTGACGCCTCTTTGTTCACCAAACGGAAGTCATAAAGTGATTAACTGGACAGCCGCTAAATCGTCGTTGTTTTTTTCTCCTGGTCGCTCCTCATCTTGAACTGCAGCTACCCTAGTGTCCATCTTTCGTTTCGGGCACTGCGAATATAGGTGGCTGGTACTCCAACAGTTAAAACATGCCCCATCCGGTCTCTTTGGCTGACTGCATTCCTTCATAACGTGCCCAA
The DNA here is from genome assembly GCF_003369915.1 of Drosophila miranda. Classification (NCBI taxonomy): domain Eukaryota; kingdom Metazoa; phylum Arthropoda; class Insecta; order Diptera; family Drosophilidae; genus Drosophila; species Drosophila miranda. The sequence continues at coordinate 9,988,480 of NW_022881625.1, read as the reverse complement.
ATTGCCGACAGTTGTAGCAACGCATTGCGCCACCACCTTGCTGCTGCCCAACTGCCATACTCACATTTAGTTTTCCCTTTGTCATACCTTCGCTACGAATTGCTACGACGCCAGGAGCTCTTCTGACCTTATCATAGGTGACCATCTTGTCACGCAACTCGTTGAGTGTGCTGCAATATAGCATGGATGCTGCCATGCCCGTCTTGTCCTGCAGTCCCTCTATGATGAATTTGACCACATCGCTCGTGGCCATGTCTGCTTGCGACGCTTCTCTACACCTTGCGACGAAATATTGCAATGCGCTTTCATTATTTGCAATTTTCCGTGCCTCCAGTCGCTTTCCAATGTCCCACGCTGTCACTTTCTTCTCAAAGACGTTGAGCAATTCTGCTCGCATCAATTGCCAAGTCAAAGGCGCCACATGGTCGATGTACGCCTTCGCCGATCCGCCTAGCAGCCGCTTCGCTAATATCCAGCATTTGGACTCGGATACACCATGGAAATTCATAATGTCCTCAAAGTTACTTATCCAACTGGTTACAGAAAATGGACGCATCAACGCCTCAATGTGTGTCAAGTCGATGCAATCTCTCGGCGTTTCCAACTCCATAGCCTCTTTCTCCGTTTTCAATATGCTTAATTTGAGATCAGCTAAGCGCTTGCGAGAAACGTACAATTGTTCCAACTGCTGCAAACGGCGCGATTCTTCTTCGTATTCATCTGATCGCATGGTCAATTTCGAACAAGCGTTGTCTTGTCGCGGCATGAATGCTTCTCGAGCCTTCTGCACATTTTCACCATATTCTTCTGGCGCCGCTTTTACTGCGTGTTGTGCACTACGGTTGTCTCTATCTATCTCGCGCTCAACCGGGACTGCAAAAATGTCTGCCTGCATAGTCTCGTCTGCGCTTGGCGCCGTATTTCCTAGCTCATGCGTGTCTTCCATGATTTTTTTCACTGCTGTACGTAATTGGTGTATGTTGGCATCTTGATCAATATATACGTTATGTCGCTACGCAATATGTCGCTAAGTTCACTTTTGGTTTTCGCTCTTATGTCTGCATTGTTCATCGCTTTTTTTTTTTTTTTTTGGGTAAACCCCACACCTGATATGTAAACTTTTAATAGCACGGTTTTATTATATGTTCTTTTTTCTTGATCGGCGTATTCGAATGAATGTGTGTTGGCATATCGATACTTGTCGAGGACAAGTATCGATATATCGAGTACATTGGTATTTCTTATAATACTATCGATGAGTAAATCTTAAACTAATATTCAAATCTTATAAACTAATATTCATATCTTACAGAATGTAGAATATTTTCAGCCTGTACAAGATTTTCAGCTGTAGAATGTAGAATATTTCAGCCTGTACAAGATTTTCAGCAGTAGAAGCCTGTACAAGATTTTTAGCTGTAGTGTTCAATTTTTGTTTGTTGTTTGATTGATTTTTGAATTGATTGTTGTTGTTTGATTGATTTTGTTGTTCTGAAGGTTTGATCCACCGGTGACCAGGGACGCAGGATGGCTCTAAGCTATAGTATTTATTGTACGAGTAATAATCAACTAGCACATCACTAGCATTTAACCCGTATTCAGAGCAGACTGTAAGTTTAAGTTAGTCTGAAATTGTTTTTATAAACATACGAATAATGAAATTGAACAAAACCCTTAATAATTTGTTGTCAGTAAGTAAGTAGTATATAATGGTTATATAGACAGTAAATATTGTAGAAACGAATATCTTTACTGTATGTACCATTTTGTACCAGAGTAAATATTTTGTAATTGCAAATGTTAGATTTATGCATTCTTGAATTTTCATTTCTTTTTCTTTTCGTTATAATAGTTTTATTATCTTTAATTGGTTTTCTGTTTTCGTTTTGTTTTTTTTTGCATTTGATATGATTCGGTTCAAAATGTGTGTGTTGTTTACGCACATATTATGGTTAATGGTTCTTAATCTTGTTCGTTACTCTTTTGTTACCCTTTTTGTATATCTTTTGTTTTATAAATTAATCTTTAGCTAAGCTGAGGAGCGTAGCGTATCGGATCAAATCAATCAAAAGTTGATGGGTCTAAGGGGCTAGCTAACGAGGCAGTTAATGGCAATGGCAATGGAAATCCAAATGGAAATTTATGCAAACCATGCGGCAAAACTAAAAAAAAAACTAAACTAATAACGCAGAATCATAGACGAGGGGGAACGTTGTGAGTTGCTGCGGACACCGCAACTCTACAGTTATACCCGATACCAAGTCAGTATGGCTCTCCTCCGGCAGACGCCTCTACAGAAAATCAGTCTGAGCGTGACGTCGGGCGCTGCGTAGCCACTGCAAATTGATTTGTTCCTTTTGGCTTGTGAAGGCATAAGCCTCCACAACACTGACCACGACACCATCCCCTGAAGGGACCGCCCCGACGGTTTGTTATCTAATTTCATTATTATCTCAGTTCATTATCACTATTTTCCGATTTTATTACTTCTATTATTATAAGTATTACCAAGACAAACAAAAATGAATACTTATTTTCACCCATTAAAGTAAGAAATAGGCTAAGAAACCCCAAAACAGTAGGCCTTTTTACTTATTAGAACTAAGAGAAGCAACACGTAAGAGAGACGCACACTACGGCCACGCAGCGAAGAGAGACGCACACCACGGCTATACGAAAGCGAAGAGAACCAACCCGAAAGAGATACGCTCTTACGCCCACGCAGCCAACGCAAGGAAGAGAACGGCTATACGCAGACGAAAAGAGACAACATGAAAGAGAGCGAAGCGGCAGAGACGCCGCCGATCGGTCTTACGCCCACGCAGCCGAGGAAAAGAGCCGACGGCGAAGCAGGCAATACACACACGCAGCCATACACCCACGCAGCCTAGGCCGGCAGCCGAAGGCGGCGCAGCAGCGAAGCGGCAGAGAAGCTGCGAAAAAGAAAAGCCGAGGCCTGGCACGGTCCAGCGCGAGCCAAGCTCGGGAGTGATCTCGGAGGGCTGAGCCAGACCGGTTGTGCGGCGGAAGCCAAAATAGATGTGAAAAACTAGCCGTGACCGCGCCGTGTACGCAATAAGCCGTGTTCGCCCGCACGCGGTGAATAAAACCAGCTGTGACCGCACCCACGCGGTGTGCAAAGGAAGCCACCGAAGTGACGAGGACCCGCCGTGGGAGAACAGGACCCAAAGAAGGGACACAAGGGTGAGCCACCTCACGTATGTGAGCTCTGGGGGGATAGATCGGTGCAGTAGGCAGGTATAAGCAGAACATTCCCGCAGTTTCTTTACATATCTATGCCCACATGTTGTTTATGATATTTTTTTTGGCGTTTATTTCCCCGCTGCAGGCGCGGGATTTTAAGTAGGGAAATGATCCGAAAATAATAAAGACACCAACCTCAACCCAATCTCTGTCTCAGAACATTCGCCCGTAGGAGTCACTCACCCCCCTCCCCCTCTCTTCCCTTTTCCCGGGAGGCCCGGCGAAGTGGATGTGAGTCGTGGATTCATGCGGCATTCACCAAGCTGGGTTTTCCCTCTCCCTTTCTCCCCTGGGGACCCGGCGATGCTGGATGTGAGTCGTGGATTCACGCGGCATTCGCAAAGCTGGGTTCCCTCTCCTACACCCTCGCCCGGGGGACCCGGCGACGCAGATGTGAGTCGTGGATCATGCGAGTCCCTCGACTTATGTACAGCTGAGGCTGCTTTCTCTAATACCCCCCAAGCAACAGCCGCCGGCACGTGTCCCAGACGCGCCGGAGAAAAAAACGCGGAAAAAAAAAACCACGCAGCCAGCCACCTACGAGGCAGAAAGAGACGGGGAGAGACGCGAAAAACCACGCGGCCAGCCACCTATGCGACAGAAAGAGACGGGGAGAGACGCCGAAGACACAGCACCGCGTGCCGGGAGAAAATGGCCGCGGACGGCGCCTAAAACTTTGGCACGCGACGGCGACAAAGCGGCACCAGCGACAGAGTAGCAAAGCAGCAGCAGCGGCGCAGCGGCAGAGCAGCAAAGCAGCAGCTGCAGAGCGGAGAAGCAGCAGCGGCAGAGCAACGTGGCAGCGGCAGAGCGGAGAAGGCGCAGCGACAGAGCACCGAGGCAGTGACAGAGCAGCGAGGCAGTGACAGAGCAGCGAGACAGTGACAGAGCAGCCAAGCAGTGACAGAGCAGCCAAGCAGCCAAGCAGCGAAGCAGCGGTAGAACAACGGAGCAGCGAGGGACAGCCGGCGATCGCAGAGGAGCAGCTACATGGCAGAGGAGCCCTCGGCCACAAAGCCATGGCCACGGCCAATATAAGGCGGAGCAGGAACACCGGTCAGGACAGTTGTTACCGAGCAGTCAGACAGTCATTACCGAGCAGTCAGGCGGTTGTTACCGAGCAGTGAGACAGTGGTTACCGAGCAGTCAGACAGTCATTACCGGGCAGTCAGGTAGTTGTTACCGAGCAGTCACACAGTTACCACCGAGCAGTCAGACAGAACCTTTCCCTGTACCGCGCCACGTATCCTTCGACAGGATCATCCAACCCAGTGCTGTGTATCCTAGTACAGGATCACCGATCTAGTACCGTGCCGCGTGCCCTTTGAACAGGATCCCCCACCCCAGTGCCGTGTATCCTAGTATAGGATCACCGATCCAGTACCGTGCCGCGTGTCCTTCGAACAGGACTCTCCACCCAGTGCCGCGTATCCTAGTACAGAAGCCCCAGACCCAGTAGCGTGCTGATAAGGACTCGTACCGGTGTCCCTATTAGTGTACCAGGATCAGGATGAACATCCGCTCGATAGCGTCCCGCAGTAAGCACAAGCTTCAGAGCCTAGCTAAGGAGTTTGGACTAGGAGAAACTGGGACTGTAGAGGACCTACGGAGCCGGATCACCGCATTCATCGCACGCCCTGGGCAGGCGTGCAGGCAAGGCTGGACGACTTGGCTACGCACTTTGGGAACATACCGAGCCCCAGGGACCACCGGAGTCCAGCCACGTCACCCGGGCCAGAGAGCCGGACGAAGATGGAAGACAGCAAGGAGGGACCAAAACTGCGATTAATTGTACCCGAGCTGCCCAGCACGAGCCAAGGATCCACCCACGGATACCGCGAGTCAGCAACCGAGACACCGGCCGCCCAGGACGATCAACCACAACGAGCTGCCCAAGGACCACTCCAAGGAACCAGACCAGAGGCGTCCAGCAAGAACCACGCGCCAGTACCCACTACCGCTGGACCCCTGGCCACGCCTAGCCACCAGACAACCACGGAAGGAGCCACGTCTTCCTCAGGGACATCGGGTCTCACGCCCCGGAGGGGTGAGATCTCGTACTCGTTACTGGCGGACAAACTCCGAAAATGGGGATTTACTTTCGACGGCCACGCGGACCCACTAGCGTTCATCTAAAGGCTCGAGGAGCGAGTGGAATCATACGGCGGGAGCCCAGAGCAGTTGCCGCGAGCCATCTCCGGTCTCCTTACAGGTAAGGCCGAAGGATGGTTCCGAACTTTTCAGATGCAGTGACAGAATTGGACAGACTTTCGGAAAGAATTCCTAGAATTCTTCCTGCCCCCCAGATACTTCCAGCGGCTGGAAGACACCATACGAAGTCGGGAACAGAAGCCCAAGGAATCCTTCCGGGATTAACTTATCGAGTTGCGTCTGATGATGCAACGAGCCCAGTATACTCGGGAACAGGAACTCGAGCGGATATACAAAAATCTCCGTCCGGAGTATCAAATGTACACGCGCAGACAAGATTTCCGATCACTCACAGAATTGACCCAGCTCGTCTCGGCCTACGAAACCGCGCGGGACCGAGACGCACTCCGCAGCATCGGGACCACGCAGAACCATCGACCCCGTGCCGCCGATACCGGCAGTGGAACCAACCCCCAACGGGGCAACACACACGAGACGCCCGGGAAAACCGAGATCGCCAACCGAGGAATCGGCCAGGAGGAAGAGCAAGCGATCGATGTACAACGAGCCTGCCGGAACTGTGGGGAAAACGGCCATTTCAGTGGTGCGTGCACAAACCGACAGAAGCTGTTCTGTTGGGAATGTGGCCACCGAGGGGTCCGGACCATCAACTGCTGCCGGAAACCAGCGTCGAAAACGGGTCGGGTCTCCGCCCAACTGGGACATGGACGGAGGCGCGCACCCAGGATTAGGAGAAACCCACCCATTAAGCATGACCGGAGGAAGGATCACTGCCCTGGTGGACATCAATGGGAGAGCATTTGCGGCCACCCTCGACACGGGAGCCACACGATCCTTCATCAGTGAGCGGCTGGCGAAGGAGATAGGGACGACCGAGAACAGGCGAGAGGTGAGGACCAGGATCCGCCTGGCAGATGGAACCAGGAAGGAGATCAACCAAGCGATAGCAGTCACCGTGCGCCTGGATCAACAAGAAACACAGGTTTCTCTTCTTATACTCCCCACGGTATTAGACGACTTCATCTTGGGGCTCGACTTCCTCTGTGGCATCCGCGCAAGGATCCATTGCGGACGGGCATATCTACAGCTGAAGTTGCAGCAGAAACCCGCCGGGACGATACCATCATGCACCGCCCAGCCTCGCCCACGGTCTGTCACGTTTGCGGACTCCACTGCCATCCGAGACCAGCCGCAGACCAACACCCCACAGCCAACCACGAACCATCCAACCCCAGTGACAACAAAGCCCTACCAGACAAGATCAAGCAACAACCCCAGGACTACGCCACCACAACAGGACACGAAGAAAGCTACGACGGAAAGAACTGCGACACCGATGGAACCAACCATGGCCAGTTCCCCAGCACGAACCCCGACACCAACAGGACAACGCAACAAAAAGTCTTGGGCAGAGACAGCTACGGCTCCACTCGATCAATCCAGGGCCAGCTCGTCGAACCAGGAGTCAACAACAGGACACAGCAGGAAACAAAGGACTTGGGCAGAGACAGCTCCGGCTCCACTGGATCAATCCAGGGCCAGCTCGTCGAACCAGGAGTCACCAACAGGACACAGCAGGAAACAAAGGACTTGGGCAGAGACAGCTACGGCTCCACTGGATCAATCCAGGGCCAGCTCGTCGAACCAGGAGTCACCAACAGGACACCGCAGGACACAAAGGACTTGGGCAGAGACAGCTACGGCTCCACTGGATCAATCCAGGGCCAGCTCGTCAAACCAGGAGTCACCAACAGGACACAGCAGGAAGCAAGGGACTTGGGCAGAGACAGCTACGGCTCCACTGGATCAATCCAGGGCCAGCTCGTCGAACCAGGAGTCACTAACAGGACACAGCAGGAAGCAAGGGACTTGGGCAGAGACAGCTCCGGCTCCACTGGATCAATCCAGGGCCAGCTCGTCGAACCAGGAGTCACCAACAGGACACAGCAGAAAGCAGAAAACTTCGGCAGAGATAGCTTCGGCGCCGCTGGACCAACCCAGGGCCAGCTCATCGAACCGGGAGTCAGCAACAGCACCCATGAATCACCAGAATACTCCAGCAAAGATAGCTGCGGCCCCGCGGGACCACTCCAGGGCCAGCTCATCGAACCGGGAGTCACCACGGAGTAACCCAGCACGACAGACATCACGCCAGCCACGAACCCCGACACCACAGGACGAGACCAGAGAGACTTCGACGACGGACTACCAACTGCAGCCATTAGCCGACGCCGAAATAGCCCGGGAACGAAACCCGTTTCGCCCAGCCGACTCGGATGACTACGAGAATGCGATCTTGGCCGCCATTACCGCCCTGGAACTGGAGGACCTATCGCCGTGGCAGCAAGACCCAGACCCCGAACCACCCCCCACGCCGTGGGCAGGCAAGTTTCTGGAAGAAGAACTGTCGAAATTCGACGGACTAGCTGGAGTCTCCCACATCGCCGAACACACGATAACAATGCGAGACGACAGGCCCGTGAAGCAGCGCTATTTCCCGAAGAACCCGGCCATGCAGAAGATCATCAACGCGCAGGTGGACGAGCTGCTACGGGACGGAAGGATCGAGCCATCCCACAGTCCCCACAGCGCCCCAATCGTCTTGGTAGGAAAGAAGACCGGAGAATTGCGAATGTGCGTGGATTATCGCCAACTAAATGCCCGCTCGGTGCCGGACGCATATCCGCTGCCACGGATTAACCACATTCTCGAGAGACTTCGCCACGCTCGCTACATCTCCACGCTGGACCTCACAAACGGATACTGGCAGATCCCGGTGGCCGAGGGCAGCAGAGAGGCAACAGCATTTACCGTCCCCGGCAGAGGAGTCTTCCAGTGGAAGGTCATGCCTTTCGGCCTGCACTCAGCTCCAGCGACGTTCCAGCGAGCGTTGGACAGCGTCATCGGACCCACCCTGGAGCCATACGCGTTCGCGTATCTCGACGATATCATCGTCATCGGAGCCACGCTAGAAGAACACATCGTCCACCTTCGCGAGGTTTTCAGGAGGCTGCGAGAGGCGAACCTCCGACTGAACAGAAACAAGTGTAGTTTCTTCAGGAAGAGTTTAGTCTACCTCGGCCATGCCATCAGCGAACAAGGCATCCACACGGACCCAGACAAGGTCAGCGCAGTCCAGAAACTAGCACCGCCCACCACACTGAAAGAACTGCGACGCTGCATCGGGATGGCATCCTGGTACCGACGTTTCGTCCCCAACTTCGCCACGGTGGTCCAGCCCATGACCAACCTGCTGAAAAAGGATCAAAAGTGGGAGTGGACAGACGAACAACATCAGGCGTTCGAGACTCTCAAGGAAAAACTCACGCAAGCACCAGTCCTGGCATGCGCCGACTTCGCCGAGCGATTCGTACTCCAAACGGACGCCAGTTCGTATGGCCTCGGAGCAGTATTGACACAACAGATCGACGGAGCAGAAAGAGTCATCGCCTACGCAAGCCGTCGACTACTCAAGGCAGAGGAAAACTACTCGGCCACCGAGAAAGAGTGCCTTGCCATAGTCTGGGCAATCCGGAAGTTCCGATGCTTTCTGGAAGGATACCACTTCGATGTAATCACGGATCACCTCGCCTTGAAGTGGTTGAACTCCATCGATAATCCAACGGGACGCATCGCCCGCTGGGCCTTGGAGCTCCAGCAATATCGGTTTGACATCCACTACCGCCGAGGAAACCAGAACGTTGTGGCTGACGCCCTCTCACGACAACCAGTAGAAACCCTGCAGCGAGCGGACGAAGACCGGGAGCCTTGCCCCTGCCCCTGGCTGCAGATGCTCCGCAAGCGGATCCAGGAACAGCCGGAAGCACACCCGGAGTTCATCATCGAGAGCGACCAAATATACAAACGAGCCAGCAGCAGAACCAGCGAAGAAGACCCTATCAAATGGAAACTATGTGTCCACAGGGACCACCGCCGCCGCGTGCTGGAAGAGTGCCACGGCCATCCGACAGCAGGACACCTCGGAATCAGGAAGACAGCGACACGAATAGCCCAGAGGTACTACTGGCCCGGACTGCACCGAGATATCGCCCGATATATCCAGCAGTGCACCAAGTGCCAGCAGTACAAGGTGAGTCAAACCAAACAAGGAGGGACGTTGCACACCCGCCAAGCCCAAGAACCACTGGACATCGACTGCGCCGACTTCATTGGACCATTGCCCCGATCCAAACACGGCAATACTATGTTGCTGGTGTTCTTCGACGCCTTCAGCAAGTGGGCGGAGTTGGTCCCACTACGCAAGGCCACCACCGCACTACTGGAGACCGCTTTCCGGGAACGGATCCTGAGCCGCTTCGGAACCCCACGGAAATTCGTATGCGACAACGGGACCCAATTCACAAGTCGCTCCTTCCGAAAGTTCTGCAAACTAGCAGGCATGGAATTGGAGTATACGGCGCCCTATACGCCACAACAAAACCCCACGGAACGAGCCAACAGGACGATCAAAACCATGATCGCCCAGTACATCGATGGAGACCAGCGGACATGGGACGAGCTGCTGCCCGAACTCAGCCTAGCCATCAACAGCAGCACATCGGACACCACAGGCTTCAGCCCAGCATTCATCGTACTCGGCCGGGAACCTCGGTTGCCTGGAGCCTTGTACGAAGAGACTAGGCGAAGTGACAGAGACCCCAACCAACAAGGCCAAGCGACTCAAGCAAATCTTCGCCATCGTACAAGAAAATACCCAGCAGGCATCACAGACGCAGAGCAGGACCTACAACCTACGTCGACGCGAATGGAGACCCACGATCGGGACGCTCGTGATGCTACGCCAACATCACCTGTCCAAAGCGGCGGACAACTTCGCTGCCAAACTGGCTCCCAAATATGAGGGGCCTTACAAATAATTAAATTTATTTCTCCCACCATAGCACGACTCCAGAAGCATCCAGGAAGACAACGACGAACGGCCGGACTAGCCGACCTCAAGGCCTACCACGACAACGAGCACACACTCACCAGCGAAAACGAAGAAGACAACGATGAGGACGACCCCAGCACCAGGAAAACCGCGAGTTCATGAGGGCCACTTATGGTAGTGCGCTGCCGTAATGTCCTCGCCCCACAAGAAACAACCGCGTACACACGCAGTAAGATAGCTTAACTCCCCTTAAGGGATTAGAGTAAGAAATAGCCAGAAACTAGAAAATGCACCGATCAGGGAAACCCAGGGCACAGGGCACATCAGTGGCACAGGTCAGGTTCTAACCAAACAAGGTTTCTTCCCCCCACCAGATCCGACATGGACAACCCAAGGACGAGCGACGCACAGCCTCTAGAGGCAGAGGATGGCACGGAGGGGCATCCTAGGGGTGCGTCGCCGCCCAGCTCAAGGCAACCACCTTCCACGACCAGCCAACCACAAGCAAGACACCACTCCCCGACCCCGCAAGCAGAACCGGGCAACACCACACAGCATGGACCATCAACAGGAGAACCCAAACGGCCCGATCCCGGACACCAGCTGGGACGACGGGTGGCACGCCAGACTGCACGAGTGGGACGCGCAGGAGGAGGTGGCAGCCCCGGAAAGAAGGGAGAATCCCGATTGGCAGCCGCTGGACCACGCACCAATGAAGTGGCTATCGCCAGTTCCCACCGACCACAACGCCCCGAACCCGGAACCGACGAGCTGCACGGCCGGAGAGGCCGAACCAGGAAACCCGAGCCAACCAAAGGAGGACAGCGACCTGTCATTGGGCTTGAAAGAGGCAGAAGTGGGCGGACTGCTCACAGCGTTCGAGGAGATGCCCGAGCTAAACGCGCTGCAGGAGGAGCAGGAATGGCCAATCGCCCCAGTCGCCTGGCGGGTAAGCACGCCTGACCGCCGCATCCCGCAAAGCCTGCTGGAAGGCGCCAGCGCTCAGGCAAACGCGGCGCGTCACGGGCGCAGCCGGATTCGCAGCCTAGAACACCACGACGGCTAACGCTTCCGCGTATGCATCAGCGGAAATTTGGTGCGCATTCACCGCGCCCCACCCCGAAGTAGGAAGGGAGTGTGAAGGCATAAGCCTCCACAACACTGACCACGACACCATCCCCTGAAGGGATCGCCCCGACGGCTTGTTATCTAATTTCATTATTATCTCAGTTCATTATCACTATTATCCGATTTTATTACTTCTATTATTATTAGTATTACCAAGACAAACAACAATGAATCCTTATTTTCACCCATTAAAGTAAGAAATAAGCTAAGAAACCCCAAAACAGTAGGCCTTTTTATTATACCCGATACTCAAAATGAGAATTGGGGTATATTAGATTTGTGGTAAAAGTGGATGTGTGTAACGTCCAGAAGGAATCGTTTCCGACCCCATCAAGTATATATATTCTTGATCAGCATCAATAGCCGAGTCGATTGAACCCTGTCTGTCTGTCCGTCTGTCCGTCTGTCCGTCTGTCCGTCCGTCCGTCCGTCCGTCCGTCCGTCCGTCCCCTTCAGCGCCTAGTGCTCAAAGACTATAAAAGCTAGAGCAACGATGTTTTGGATCCAGACTTCTGTGATATGTCACTGCTACAAAAATATTTCAGATGCAGCCAATATTACGTTTCTCATAAATATCGAGATTGCATCTTCTATATCATCGGGACTTTTTATTTCCGTGTTGAGGTTGATTCTACTATCTAGTTCGGCTTGAAATACTTCAACGCAAGAGCCTCGAGGGAGAATTTGTTGCTTCATAGTTTTGATTTGAGAAGAATGATGCACTGATGCTACAATTGGCAGGTGATCCGAGGAGAGTTCATATTTAGTTTCGACTGACAGCTTGTTTTGCGCAATCCCGTTGACAATGAAAAAGTCGAGAGCAGAAGGTGTAAGGCGAGTGTTGTAGGCATCATTTTTACGCGCTAAAAAGTGAATTTTGAGTTTTGTGCTGTAAAATGGACACATCGAACAACGTACGCCTGCAACTTCAGCAGCAGCAGGCACGCAAATCGAATCAAAACATTCAGGTCTATGTGCGCGTTAGGTGCCCCATCTACGGGTAGTAGATCGCCCAATAATTTTCAGTGGTCTCATCGGTCATATACTCGGAATCGCTGGGCGATCTTGTATCCGGCACCGCTGATTTTGTGCGTGGCTTCTTGTTCGAGCGTGTGCCAATGCTGCGTCTGCCCAATCCCCCGCTGCGACGCAATATGTTGTCCAGGACGCGGACCCGTTTTAGTGGCGACTTGGACGCCTTCAGCTGGCTGTTGGCCAGCCGCTGTGCGGTAGACGGCGACGGGCGTATCGAATTCAGAGAGCTCATGAGGCTGCGCTTGGCGTTGGGAGTCCGATACCCCGAAGAGCTCGCGGCTGCTGATGGATTCAGTCGCTTGTGCAGATTCCCAGTGCTCTTGGTCATATTGGGAGTGATCAGCTGGATTGTTGGGGTCTTGCGCAACGACATTGTCGAGGTCGACATTGAGGACATGTTCTTCAAAGAAGCAGGCCGTACTCCGAGAAGAGGTGATGAAGGTTCTACCCGAGAAGGACTCCGAATTCACTGAGGCATCGATGAAGAACGTTCCCTATCTACGTGCCTGCATCAAAGAGTCACAACGGATCTATCCTTTGGTCATCGGCAATGTCCGATTTCTCAATCGGGACAGCGTTTTGAGCGGATACCAAGTGCCAGCTGGTACCTGTGTGTCGATGGTTCCCCTGAGCTTGCTATCAAGCGAGGAGCACTTCCCCAAGGCTGCTGAGTTCTTGCCAGAGCGTTGAATTCGTAACGCCACAGACTCCAACGGGCAATGCCCGGCAAATGACTTGAAGCTGAAGAATCCGTTTGTGTTCTTGCCCTTCGGATTTGGACCCCGGATGTGCGTTGGAAAGCGCATCGTGGACATGGAGCTGGAGCTGGGCATCGCTCGACTCATTCGGAACTTTAGCATCGAGTTCAATCATCCCACGGAGAACGCTTTCCGCTCCTCCCTGATCAATTCGCCCAACAGTAAACACATTTCTCATCCTAAATTATCTTTACAACTGGAAAACCTTGAAGGAACTTATTTGCAATATAAAGTAGGTGTTTTTTTGGCCGCACGTCAATCAGAATCAACTTGTTTTGTGCTTTGAGGCATGAGGCAAATCAAGCACACAAAATTTTCATTGTGCAATTTGTGCCAACACGAGAGGCGTCACTTATCTGTGCGGAGGCATTTTCCTTGAGCAACACATTGTGCAATCGAAATCCTGCACACATCACATAAATTCCTTCCATTCGCGAATACAAGACCCATTCCTATTGGCTATGGTTGACCCAGCCTCCATCAAGGGAGAGATCCTTGAGATGACTGGCGAGCATGTGGAGCAGCTCCATTCAATGTGGTCCGTCATGTTCGAGCCGAAGTCATGCGAGGACTTTCTGCACAAACTCAAGGCGCACGCGGATAATTTCTATACGGATCTGCTGACCGAGTCGCGGGAGAAGCAGGCGGCCATCCTGGATGACATAGCCGCACTCCGAGCCGAGGCCAGCGACCTCACCCGACTCCTCCATGAGACGGTCCAGCTGAAGCTGGACAAAAACATTGAGCATCTGCGCGAGGAGCTCTCGAAACGTCGGGCGGAGATCGGGGAGCTGCTGCTCCAGCAGGAGCAGCTCTGCGAAGAGCTGGGCGCACTGCCGCGCCCTCTACTGGCGGACCCGCTGCCCCTGCCCGATGAGATGGACGGCCTACTGAACGATCTGAGCCACAATCTAACACCAGAGACACTAGAGCGGCTGCGGCAGATGCGCAACAGTTATGCCGAGCAGATCCAGGAGCTGCGCTCCAAAATCCATGACATGCGCGAGAAGATCTACGTGCTGTGGGATCGCCTCCAGGAGACGGACGAGAGCGCCATGCGACGAGTGCGCGAGTGCACCGAGAATACGCAGCGCACCTATGACATCCTCCATTCGGAGCTGCAGCGCTGCCTGGCACTGCGCAGCCAGAACCTCAAGACGTTCATCGAGCAGCTGCGCGTCGAGATAAGCAAGTGGTGGGATCTAACGCTCAAGAGCCAGCAGGAGCGCAAGCGTTTCTCCAACTACTACAATAAGTATTACAACGAAGACCTGTTGGAGCTGCACGAGATGGAGCTGGATGATCTGAAGAGCTTCTACACGTGCAACAAGGAGATTTTCGATCTGTACGAGAGCCGTGCAGAACTTTGGTCCCGCATGCAGGCTCTAGAGGCAAAGGCCAACGAGCCGAATTGTTTCAACAATCGTGGCGGCCAGCTCCTTAAAGAGGAAAAGGAACGCAAGGCCATCACCTCGAAGCTGCCCAAGATTGAGCAGCAGATCACTGAACTGGTGCACGCCTATGAGGTGCAATCGCATGGCCCGTTTCTGGTTTATGGCGAGAACATACTGGAGCTGATGGCTGGCGAATGGGAGAACTATCGGCAGGCCAAGCAGAGCTCGGCCCGCAAGAAGGCCCCGCCCACCACGAGGACGGGCAGCAGCAGCAAATTGATGATGCCACCGCCGACTGCCGGTTCAACGGCCCCTCCCACGCCCCGAACTTTGCAGAACATGTCCTCAATGTCGACCTCGACAATGTCGTTGCGCAAGACCCCAACAATCCAGCTGATCACTCCCAATATGACCAAGAGCACTGGGAATCTGCACAAGCGACTGAATCCATCAGCAGCCGCCAGCTCTTCGGGGTATCGGACTCCCAACGCCAAGCGCAGCCTCATAAGCTCTCTGAATTCGATACGCCCGTCGCCGTCTACCACACAGCGGCTGGCCAACAGCCAGCTGAAGGCGTCCAAGTCGCCACTAAAGCGGGTCCGCGTCCTGGACAACATATTGCGTCGCAGCGGGGGATTGGGCAGACGCAGCATTGGCACACGCTCGAACAAGAAGCCACGCACAAAATCAGCGGTGCCGGATGAGACCGATGAGACCACTGAAAATGACCGCGAAGCCAAGATCTCCTATGAAGAATTGGTGCCCACGAGTCGCTCCTCAGTGCTGCCCGTCGGCGGGGCTCAGCATCAGCGCAATCGCGTGGCTGTGCCACTAATTCGCCATGTCCTCGTAAACCACAATTCGGTGGCGTCGGCCGCCAACACACCGTCAAAGCAGGCGGTCAATCAGGAGGAGAGGCCTCGATTTGGCAATCAATTGAAGCTCACATCGCCACGTGAAAGTCGCATGTGGCCGAATCCACGATGAGATTATTGGAATTTTTATTTGCGTTTTATGTTTGATTTTATTTTTTGTACCTTTATCTGTTTATCTCTGTTTCATTTATTTTCGATGTTGGCCCAATAAAAATTAAATTACCTTCAAGAAGGACAACCGAACCAAAAAAAAAAAAAAAAGATATAAAAAAGCGCTAAAGATTAGCTTGTTTATATTATTATCAGGCTCAAAACTTTCGGCAGTATACCATTCCATGCCCAATAAATTAAATTTGGCCAAAAAATCTGATGCCATAATTATGGCGATTTATTTGTTTCATTTCATTGAGAGTCAGACCAATCATAATACTATATTCCTAGATGAATATGCAAGTCGATTTAGCCATGTCCGTCTATCCATCTTATACCTGTTTCTATTCAAACTAGTCTCTCAGTTTTGAAGCTCATTAAGTTTCATGAATACACAGATCATTCGTCTAAACAGAGCACATCGAATGACATATAAACGAAGTATCGATAGAACCTACAAATATAAACATATATAAGGAACGACAATATCAATAGCTATCATAGAGAACGAAGTATTGATAATGGCATGGAAGAGGATCTACCTTTGAACATGTAGAACCTACAAACATAAAAATCAATAAGGAACCACATTATATAGCTATCATATGAACGACGTTTTGATATTGGTCCTGTTTCAGACCTACCTTTAAACATGTAAAACCTACAAACATAAACATCAATAAGGCTCTGAATTGTTGACATGGAAAGCTTACCTTTCCCAACAATTGAAGTGTTCATATCTCTTGGTAAGTGCTGTAGAACCTGTATATAATTGTTTACCAGCAAATTTCTAATCAGTTGTGCAACTGATTAGATATCATATTTGCAAGTCATCATGATACTCAAACATTTTCTAGGGAATGGTGGGGTATATTATATTTGACGTCGTTTAAAAAATGGAAAAAAATCCTATAGAAAATTGATTTCCTTAAAAGTTACAATCATTTGTGCGTTAAACATGGCGATGGAATAGCTATTAAAATATCGATAAACTGAACTTTAATTCCTGCACATCAAAAGTAATTCCATATTACTTATATTATGATTATACGAATGATTTTTCATCTCTTTAATCAATTCCTGCAATGATTTCATTGCGTAATATTTATGCGAACTTTACCAAATCGCCTTTTCTGCGCCTCAGTTGAGTTTTTGTTGCGGACGAGTTAAGATCATAGAAAAGGCAAAAATATGTTGAAAATGCGTCCGTAGTGGAATTGCCGTAGCTCACAAGCAAGTGGCGGCCGTCTTTTTCAGTGGACAGCAGGCTAGAGGATAGAAGCTGGCAATGATTTGGTATGTAAAATGCCTCAATAGCGATCATTTCCAGCGCCGGCAGACCACAGCTGCTGCAGCTCTAACCCGAGACGATGCAGAGTGGCAGCAGGCGCGTCCCTTCAGGCAGGTGCCTCGGGCCAATTTGATATCTCTGATTCCCAAAATGTTCATGCCAGGGGGTAAATATAAGAACAAGGACCTTGCGGAGTTGATAATGGCCATGCGCGAAGACTATGGCAGCATTCATGTTGTGCCAGGCATCATGGGAGGACCTCCCATGTTGAGTACACACAATCCCAAGGACTTCGAGGTAGTATTCCGGCACGAGGGCACGTGGCCAAATCGGCCTGGCGCCGACGCTCTTTTGTACCATCGGCAGACGCACAGAAAGGATTTCTTTCAGGGCGTCGAGGGCGTCGCACCCACCCAAGGAAAGGCGTGGGGCGACTTTCGATCGGCTGTAAATCCAGTCCTCATGCAGCCCAAGAACGCGAGGCTTTACTACAAGAAAATGTCCCAGGTCAATCAGGAATTTGTGCAGCGGTAGGCCATTCCACAAATGTGTTTCTTTAAATACTTAAAAACTGTTTTCCATTTAAAGCATTAAATCCATCCGTGATGCCAGCACTCTAGAGGTTCCTGATAACTTCATAGACACCATCAATCGCTGGACCCTGGAGTCAGTCTCGGTCGTGGCATTGGACAGGCAGTTGGGACTGCTGAAGGAGTCGAACAAAAGGATCGAAGCCACAAAGCTTTTCCACCTCTTGGAAGATTTCTTTAAAGTATCTGCTGATCTGGAGCTGAAGCCCTCCGCCTGGCGCATGTTCAAAACGCCCAAACTGATGAAAATGATGAACATTCTCGACACCATTCTGTACATTATATCGGCATATATTGATGAGGCGGTAGAGCGATTGGAGAAGGAAGCCAAAGAGGGTGTTGTCCGTCCTGTGAACGAGCAGAGTGTACTGGAAAAGCTGCTCAAGGTCGACAAGAAGGTGGCCACAATCATGGCCATGGACATGCTAATGGCCGGAGTTGATACCGTACGTACTCTGCAGATCACGTAATAATCAGAGATTGATATAATTCGATATTTTTTCAGACCTCTAGCACATTTACAGGGGTCATGCTCTGCCTTGCCAAGAATCCCGAAAAGCAGGCCATACTCCGAGAGGAGGTGATGAAGATACTACCCGAGAAGGACTCGGATTTCACGGAGGAATCCATGAAGAACGTTCCCTATTTGCGTGCCAGCATCAAAGAGTCGCATCGGATGTACCCGCTGGCTGTTATGAATGCCCGAGTTCTCAATCGGGATAGCGTTTTGAGTGGATACCAAGTGCCAGCTGGTACCTGTGTGTCGATGATTCCCCTGAGCTTGCTATCAAGCGAGGAGCACTTCCCCAAGGCTGCTGAGTTCCTGCCAGAACGTTGGATTCGTAACGCCACAGACTCCACCGGGCAATGCCCGGCAAATGACTTGAAGCTAAAGAATCCGTTTGTGTTCTTGCCCTTCGGATTTGGACCCCGGATGTGCGTTGGAAAGCGCATCGTGGACATGGAGCTGGAGCTGGGCATCGCCCGGCTCCTTCGGAACTTCAACATCGAGTTCAATCACTCCACGGAAAAAGCCTTCCGCAGTGAACTGATCAGCTTTCCCAACATACCGCTCAAGTTCAAGTTCACGGATTTGGCCAACTGAGCCGTTCAATTATTCAATATTAGACGGGTGTCTTCATCGTAGCGAATGTGTTCGATATACTCATATTCACGTTCTATTTTCCTATCTTCTATATACAATAGAATACATTTGATGTATATGCATACGAGGTTGTATATTTATGAATGTTTCCCTTTGTTTGCGGGCAGTAAGCACATTTCTCATCCTAAATTATCTTTACAACTGGAAAACCTTGAAGGAACTTATTTGCAATATAAAGTAGGTGTTTTTTTGGCCGCACGTCAATCAGAATCCACTTGTTTTGTGCTTTGAGGCGTGAGGCAAATCAAGCACACAAAATTTTCATTGTGGAATTTGTGCCAACACGAGAGGCGTCACTTATCTGTGCGGAGGCATTTTCCTTGAGCAACACATTGTGCAATCGAAATCCTGCACACATAACATAAATTCCTTCCATTCGCGAATACAAGACCCATTCCTATTGGCTATGGTTGACCCAACCTCCATCAAGGGAGAGATCCTTGAGATGACTGGCGATCATGTGGAGCAGCTCCATTCAATGTGGTCCCTCATGTTCGAGCCGAAGACATGCGAGGACTTTCTGCACAAACTCAAGGCGCACGCGGATAATTTCTATACGGATCTGCTGACCGAGTCGCGGGAGAAGCAGGCGGCCATCCTGGATGACATAGCCGCACTCCGAGCCGAGGCCAGCGACCTTACCCGACTCCTCCATGAGACGGACATTGGTCAGAGGCCCGACGATGTGCCACTGATCATATGGCAGCTGAAGCTGGACAAAAGCATTGAGCATCTGCGCGAGGAGCTCTCGAAACGTCGGGCGGAGATCGGGGAGCTGCTGCTCCAGCAGGAGCAGCTCAGCGAAGAGCTGGGCGCACTGCCGCTCCCTCTACTGGCGGACCCGATGCCCCTGCCCGATGAGATGGACGGCTTTCGCGACCATCTCGACAACCTGCGCTCTCAGCGCGCAGTGCGCCAGACGGAGCTGGACCAGCTGCGCAAGGCCATCAAGCATGACATGAAGATGCTCGAGCTGATGCCCCAGACCGATGCAGAGGATCGCCTACTGAACGATCTGAGCCACAATCTAACACCAGAGACACTAGAGCGGCTGCGGCAGATGCGCAACAGTTATGCCGAGCAGATCCAGGAGCTGCGCTCCAAAATCCATGACATGCTGTGCTGTGGGATCGCCTCCAGGAGACGGACGAGAGCGCCATGCGACGAGTGCGCGAGTGCACCGAGAATACGCAGCGCACCTATGACATCCTCCATTCGGAGCTGCAGCGCTGCCAGGCACTGCGCAGCCAGAACCTCAAGACGTTCATCGAGCAGCTGCGCGTCGAGATAAGCAAGTGGTGGGATCTAACGCTCAAGAGCCAGCAGGAGCGCAAGCGTTTCTCCAACTACTACAATAAGTATTACAACGAAGACCTGTTGGAGCTGCACGAGCTGGAGCTGGATGATCTGAAGAGCTTCTACACGTGCAACAAGGAGATTTTCGATCTGTACGAAAGCCGTGCAGAACTTTGGTCCCGCATGCAGGCTCTAGAGGCAAAGGCCAACGAGCCGAATCGTTTCAACAATCGTGGCGGCCAGTTCCTTAAAGAGGGAAAGGAACGCAAGGCCATCACCTCGAAGCTGCCCAAGATTGAGCAGCAGATCACTGAACTGGTGCACGCCTATGAGGTGCAATCGCATGGCCCGTTTCTGGTTTATGGCGAGAACATACTGGAGCTGATGGCTGGCGAATGGGAGAACTATCGGCAGGCCAAGCAGAGCTCGGCCCGCAAGAAGGCCCCGCCCACCACGAGGCCGGGCAGCAGCAGCAAATTGATGATGCCACCGCCGACTGCCGGTTTAACGGCCCCTCGCACGCCCCGAACTTTGAAGACCATGTCCTCAATGTCGACCTCGACAATGTCGTTGCGCAAGACCCCAACAATCCAGCTGATCACTCCCAATATGACCAAGAGCACTGGTAATCTGCACAAGCGACTAAATCCATCAGCAGCCGCCAGCTCTTCGGGGTATCGGACTCCCAACGCCAAGCGCAGCCTCATGAGCGCTCTGAATTAGATACGCCCGTCGCCGTCTACCGCACAGCGGCTGGCCAACAGCCAGCTGAAGGCGTCCAAGTCGCCACTAAAGCGGGTCCGCGTCCTGGACAACATATTGCGTCGCAGCGGGAGATTGGGCAGACGCAGCATTGGCACACGCTCGAACAAGAAGCCACGCACAAAATCAGCGGTGCCGGATACAAGATCGCCCAGCGATTCCGGGATCTCCTATGAAGAATTGGTGCCCACGAGTCGCTCCTCAGTGCTGCCCGTCGGCGGGGCTCAGCATCAGCGCAATCGCGTGGCTGTGCCACGAATTCGCCATGTCCTCGTAAACCACAATTCGGTGGCGTCGGCCGCCAACACACCATCAAAGCAGGCGGTCAATCAGGAGGAGAGGCCTCGATTTGGCAATCAATTGAAGCTCCCATCGCCACGTGAAAGTCGCATGTGGCCGAATCCACGATGAGATTATTGGAATTTTTATTTGCGTTTTATGTTTGATTTCATTTTTTGTACCTTTATCTGTTTATCTCTGTTTCATTTATTTTCGATGTTGGCCCAATAAAAATTAAATTACCTTCAAGAAGGACAACCGAAACAAAATAACAAGATATAAAAAAGCGCTTGTTTATATTATTATCAGGCCCAAAACTTTCGGCAGTCTACCGACCATTCCATGCCCAATAAATTAAATTTGGCCAAAAAATCTGATGCCATAATTATGGCGATTTATTTGTTTCATTTCATTGAGAGTCAGATCAATCATAATACTATATTCCTAAATATTCCGTAGAAGGTATAACATAGTCGATCAAATAGCAGTCTATATTAAAAAAATATGGCAAATGTTTACAATTATTTCTGTTTGGCATTCGCACGCTCCCGCGAACGTGTTTTGGCACTCTCTCTCTCTCTTGTTCTGTTTGTGCTCTGTTATCGGTCAGCTCTTTTTGCAACAAAGCTCTCGCAGGCCTTTCAAATAGCTAGCTTATGGAATGATTTAGCAGTATAGCTCTGGCAGTGAATGAATTAAGTTCCTAACAAGCAAAATGTTGAAAGTGCGCAGCGGTCTATCTATAATTCAGGCGCAAAAAGCAGCCCTCTCTGTCAGCAGTCCGCTGGTAAATATAGAGTATACATATAGATCCGATATCACAGTGATATACGTTTTTAAATCTCTTGTAGCGTTGGCAGACCACAGCAGCTGTAGCAGAGCCCAGAAATGATGCAGAGTGGCTACAAGCTCGTCCCTTTGATCAGATTCCTAGTACAACTTTTCTGTCTACTGTTCGGAATTTTATGCCTGGAGGAAAATATAGCAAACTGGACATTGTGAAATTGTTCAAAGCTTTGCAAGACGACTATGGAAACATATTATATTTACCAGGTATGATGGGAGGTACGTCATACCTGATGACTCACAATCCCAAGGACTTCGAGGTCGTGTTCCGGAACGAAGGAGTGTGGCCGCATCGGCCTGGCAGCGATACTCTTCGCTATCATCGGAAACTCATAGAAAGGATTTCTTCCAGGGAGTGGAGGGAGCTTTACCCACACAAGGAAAAACCTGGAGCGACTTTCGATCGGCTATAAATCCTGTCCTAATGCAGCCGAAGAACGTGCGGCTTTACTATAAGAAGATGTCCCAAGTGAACCAGGAGTTTGTGCAACGGTGCGTATGACTGATAATAAATCCCTGTTTACGCTCAAGTATGTTCTCCCCCCTTCACAGTATTAAAGCACTCCGTGATATCGATACCCAGGAAGCTCCAGATGATTTCTTAAACGTTATAAATCGGTGGACCCTCGAGTCAGTCTCTGTGGTGGCTCTGGACAAGCAGTTGGGACTGCTCAAAGAGTCGGGCGATAAAGACCAGGCTGTGTTACTTTTCAAGTACCTGGACGATTTTTTTGAATTAACAGCCGATCTGGAGATGAAGCCCTCCATCTGGCGTTACGTTAAAACACCTAAGCTAATGAAGCTAATGAAGTCCCTAGATGGTGTTCAAGAAATAACTTCAGCGTATGTAGACGAAGCTATAGAGCGTCTAGAGAAAGAGGCCAAGGAGGGTGTTGTCCGCCCTGAGAGCGAGCAGAGTGTACTGGAAAAGCTGCTCAAGATCGACAAAAAGGTGGCGACGGTTATGGCCATGGACATGCTAATGGCCGGAGTGGATACCGTACGTAGTCTGTTGTTCTCATACTTACCCTTATCTCATACATCCTTTTTTCCAGACCTCAAGTACATTTACAGCGGCCTTGCTGTGCCTTGCCAAGAATCCAGAGAAGCAGGCTTTACTCCGAGAGGAGGTGATGAAGGTTCTACCCGAAAAGGACTCCGAGTTCACCGAGGCATCGATGAAGAACGTTCCCTATCTACGTGCCTGCATCAAAGAGTCACAACGGATCTATCCTTTGGTCATCGGCAAAGGCCGATTTCTCAATCGGGACAGCGTTTTGAGCGGATACCAAGTGCCAGCTGGTACCTGTGTGTCGATGGTTCCCCTGAGCTTGCTATCAAGCGAGGAGCACTTCCCCAAGGCTGCTGAGTTCCTGCCAGAACGTTGGATTCGTAACGCCACAGACTCCAACGGGCAATGCCCGGCAAATGACTTGAAGCTGAAGAATCCGTTTGTGTTCTTGCCCTTCGGATTTGGACCCCGGATGTGCGTTGGAAAGCGCATCGTCGACATGGAGCTTGAGCTGGGCATCGCTCGACTCATTCGGAACTTTAGCATCGAGTTCAATCATCCCACGGAGAACGCTTTCCGCTCCTCCCTGATCAATTTGCCCAACAGTAAACACATTTCTCATCCTAAATTATCTTTACAACTGGAAAACCTTGAAGGAACTTATTTGCAATATAAAGTAGGTGTTTTTTTGGCCGCACGTCAATCAGAATCAACTTGTTTTGTGCTTTGAGGCATGAGGCAAAAATTTCACACAAAATTTTCATTGTGCAATTTGTGCCAACACGAGAGGCGTCACTTATCTGTGCGGAGGCATTTCCTTGAGCAACACATTGTGCAATCGAAATCCTGCACACATCACATAAATTCCTTCCATTCGAGAACACAAGACCCATTCCTATTGGCTATGGTTGACCCAACCTCCATCAAGGGAGAGATCCTTGAGATGACTGGCGAGCATGTGGAGCAGCTCCATTCAATGTGGTCCCTCATGTTCGAGCCGAAGACATGCGAGGACTTTCTGCACAAACTCAAGGCGCACGCGGATAATTTCTATACGGATCTGCTGACCGAGTCGCGGGAGAAGCAGGCGGCCATCCTGCATGACATAGCCGCACTCCGAGCCGAGGCCAGCGACCTCACCCGACTCCTCCATGAGACGGTGGACATTGGTCAGAGGCCCGACGATGTGCCACTGATCATATGGCAGCTGAAGCTGGACAAAAGCATTGAGCATCTGCGCGAGGAGCTCTCGAAACGTCGGGCGGAGATCGGGGAGCTGCTGCTCCAGCAGGAGCAGCTCTGCGAAGAGCTGGGCGCACTGCCGCTCCCTCTACTGGCGGACCCGCTGCCCCTGCCCGATGAGATGGACGGCCTACTGAACGATCTGAGCCACAATCTAACACCAGAGACACTAGAGCGGCTGCGGCAGATGCGCAACAGTTATGCCGAGCAGATCCAGGAGCTGCGCTCCAAAATCCATGACATGCGCGAGAAGATCTACGTGCTGTGGGATCGCCTCCAGGAGACGGACGAGAGCGCCATGCGACGAGTGCGCGAGTGCACCGAGAATACGCAGCGCACCTATGACATCCTCCATTCGGAGCTGCAGCGCTGCCTGGCACTGCGCAGCCAGAACCTCAAGACGTTCATCGAGCAGCTGCGCGTCGAGATAAGCAAGTGGTGGGATCTAACGCTCAAGAGCCAGCAGGAGCGCAAGCGTTTCTCCAACTACTACAATAAGTATTACAACGAAGACCTGTTGGAGCTGCACGAGCTGGAGCTGGATGATCTGAAGAGCTTCTACACGTGCAACAAGGAGATTTTCGATCTGTACGAGAGCCGTGCAGAACTTTGGTCCCGCATGCAGGCTCTAGAGGCAAAGGCCAACGAGCCGAATCGTTTCAACAATCGTGGCGGCCAGCTCCTTAAAGAGGAAAAGGAACGCAAGGCCATCACCTCGAAGCTGCCCAAGATTGAGCAGCAGATCACTGAACTGGTGCACGCCTATGAGGTGCAATCGCATGGCCCGTTTCTGGTTTATGGCGAGAACATACTGGAGCTGATGGCTGGCGAATGGGAGAACTATCGGCAGGCCAAGCAGAGCTCGGCCCGCAAGAAGGCCCCGCCCACCACGAGGCCGGGCAGCAGCAGCAAATTGATGATGCCACCGCCGACTGCCGGTTTAACGGCCCCTCGCACGCCCCGAACTTTGAAGACCATGTCCTCAATGTCGACCTCGACAATGTCGTTGCGCAAGACCCCAACAATCCAGCTGATTACTCCCAATATGACCAAGAGCACTGGTAATCTGCACAAGCGACTAAATCCATCAGCAGCCGCCAGCTCTTCGGGGTATCGGACTCCCAACGCCAAGCGCAGCCTCATGAGCGCTCTGAATTCGATACGCCCGTCGCCGTCTACCGCACAGCGGCTGGCCAACAGCCAGCTGAAGGCGTCCAAGTCGCCACTAAAGCGGGTCCGCGTCCTGGACAACATATTGCGTCGCAGCGGGAGATTGGGCAGACGCAGCATTGGCACACGCTCGAACAAGAAGCCACGCACAAAATCAGCGGTGCCGGATACAAGATCGCCCAGCGATTCCGGGATCTCCTATGAAGAATTGGTGCCCACGAGTCGCTCCTCAGTGCTGCCCGTCGGCGGGGCTCAGCATCAGCGCAATCGCGTGGCTGTGCCACGAATTCGCCATGTCCTCGTAAACCACAATTCGGTGGCGTCGGCCGCCAACACACCGTCAAAGCAGGCGGTCAATCAGGAGGAGAGGCCTCGATTTGGCAATCAATTGAAGCTCCCATCGCCACGTGAAAGTCGCATGTGGCCGAATCCACGATGAGATTATTGGAATTTTTATTTGCGTTTTATGTTTGATTTTATTTTTTGTACCTTTATCTGTTTATCTCTGTTTCATTTATTTTCGATGTTGGCCCAATAAAAATTAAATTACCTTCAAGAAGGACAACCGAACCAAAAAAAAAATAACAAGATATAAAAAAGCGCTAAAGATTAGCTTGTTTATATTATTATCAGGCCCATAACTTTCGGCAGTCTACCGACCATTCCATGCCCAATAAATTAAATTTGGCCAAAAAATCTGATGCCATAATTATGGCGATTTATTTGTTTCATTTCATTGAGAGTCAGATCAATCATAATACTATATTCCTAAATATTCCGTAGAAGGTATAACATAGTCGATCAAATAGCAGTCTATATTAAAAAAATATGGCAAATGTTTACAATTATTTCTGTTTGGCATTCGCACGCTCCCGCGAACGTGTTTTGGCACTCTCTCTCTCTTTCTCTTGTTCTGTTTGTGCTCTGTTATCGGTCAGCTCTTTTTGCAACAAAGCTCTCGCAGGCCTTTCAAATAGCTAGCTTATGGAATGATTTAGCAGTATAGCTCTGGCAGTGAAAGAATTAAGTTCCTAACAAGCAAAATGTTGAAAGTGCGCAGCGGTCTATCTATAATTCAGGCGCAAAAAGCAGCCCTCTCTGTCAGCAGTCCGCTGGTAAATATATAGTATACATATAGATCCGATATCACAGTGATATACGTTTTTAAATCTCTTGTAGCGTTGGCAGACCACAGCAGCTGTAGCAGAGCCCAGAAATGATGCAGAGTGGCTACAAGCTCGTCCCTTTGATCAGATTCCTAGTACAACTTTTCTGTCTACTGTTCGGAATTTTATGCCTGGAGGAAAATATAGCAAACTGGACATTGTGAAATTGTTCAAAGCTTTGCAAGACGACTATGGAAACATATTATATTTACCAGGTATGATGGGAGGTACGTCATACCTGATGACTCACAATCCCAAGGACTTCGAGGTCGTGTTCCGGAACGAAGGAGTGTGGCCGCATCGGCCTGGCAGCGATACTCTTCGCTATCATCGGAAGACTCATAGAAAGGATTTCTTCCATGGAGTGGAGGGAGCTTTAGCCACACAAGGAAAAACCTGGAGCGACTTTCAATCGGCTGTAAATCCTGTCCTAATGCAGCCGAAGAACGTGCGGCTTTACTATAAGAAGATGTCCCAAGTAAACCAGGAGTTTGTGCAACGGCGCGTATGACTGATAATAAATCCCTGTTTACGCTCAAGTATGTTCTCCCCCCTTCACAGTATTAAAGCACTCCGTGATATCGATACCCAGGAAGCTCCAGATGATTTCTTAAACGTTATAAATCGGTGGACCCTCGAGTCAGTCTCTGTGGTGGCTCTGGGCAAGCAGTTGGGACTGCTCAAAGAGTCGGGCGATAACGACCAGGCTGTGTTACTTTTCAAGTACCTGGACGATTTTTTTGAATTAACAGCCGATCTGGAGATGAAGCCCTCCATCTGGCGTTACGTTAAAACACCCAAGCTAATGAAGTCCCTAGATGGCGTTCAAGAAATAACTTCAGCGTATGTAGACGAAGCTATAGAGCGTCTAGAGAAAGAGGCCAAGGAGGGTGTTGTCCGCCCTGAGAGCGAGCAGAGTGTACTGGAAAAGCTGCTCAAGATCGACAAAAAGGTGGCGACGGTTATGGCCATGGACATGCTAATGGCCGGAGTGGATACCGTACGTAGTCTGTTGTTCTCATACTTACCCTTATCTCATACATCCTTTTTTTCCAGACCTCAAGTACCCTTACAGCGGCCTTGCTGTGCCTTGCCAAGAATCCTTATTTTCACCCATTAAAGTAAGAAATAGGCTAAGAAACCCCAAAACAGTAGGCCTTTTTACTTATTAGAACTAAGAGAACCAACATGTAAGAGAGACGCACACTACGGCCACGCAGCGAAGAGAGACGCACACCACGGCTATACGAAAGCGAAGAGAACCAACACGAAAGAGATACGCTCTTACGCCCACGCAGCCAACGCAAGGAAGAGAACGGCTATACGCAGACGAAAAGAGACAACATGAAAGAGAGCGAAGCGGCAGAGAAGCCGCCGATCGGTCTTACGCCCACGCAGCCGAGGAAAAGAGCCGACGGCGAAGCAGGCAATACACACACGCAGCCATACACCCACGCAGCCGAGGCCGGCAGCCGAAGGCGGCGCAGCAGCGAAGCGGCAGAGAAGCTGCGAAAAAGAAAAGCCGAGGCCTGGCACGGTCCAGCGCGAGCCAAGCTCGGGAGTGATCTCGGAGGGCTGAGCCAGACCGGTTGTGCGGCGGAAGCCAAAATAGATGTGAAAAACTAGCCGTGACCGCGCCGTGTACGCAATAAGCCGTGTTCGCCCGCACGCGGTGAATAAAACCAGCTGTGACCGCACCCACGCGGTGTGCAAAGGAAGCCACCGAAGTGACCCGCCGTGGGAGAACAGGACCCAAAGAAGGGACACAAGGGTGAGCCACCTCACGTATGTGAGCTCTGGGGGGGATAGATCGGTGCAGTAGGCAGGTATAAGCAGAACATTCCCGCAGTTTCTTTACATATCTATGCCCACATGTTGTTTATGATATTTTTTTGGCGTTTACTTCCCCGCTGCAGGCGCGGGATTTTAAGTAGGGAAATGATCCGAAAACAATAAAGACACCAACCTCAACCCAATCTCTGTCTCAGAACATTCGCCCGTAGGAGTCACTCACCCCCCTCCCCCTCTCTTCTCTTTTCCCGGGAGGCCCGGCGAAGTGGATGTGAGTCGTGGATTCATGCGGCATTCACCAAGCTGGGTTTTCCCTCTCCTATACCTTTCTCCCCTGGGGACCCGGCGATGCTGGATGTGAGTCGTGGATTCACGCGGCATTCGCAAAGCTGGGTTCCCTCTCCTACACCCTCGCCCGGGGGACCCGGTGACGCAGATGTGAGTCGTGGATCATGCGGCATCTGCTAGGCTGGGCTCCACTCTCCCACACCTTTCCGATCCCTGACCCAAACCCCGTCTCCCGCCACACATGACACCCAACGCACGTCTCTGCAGCTCCCAAGCACGGCTTCACCCACGCCTCGTCCTTTGTGGGGGCGGAAGTGGGCGGGGCGAAGTTTTGAAATATTCTTGTAGCAGTGACATATCACAGAAGTCCGGATCCAAACCATCGTTGCTCTAGCTCCTATAGTCTTTGAGCATTAGGCGCTGAATGGGACGGACAGACGGACGGACGGACAGACATCCAGGGCTCAATCGACTCGGCTATTGATGCTGATCAAGAATATATATACTTTATATATATACACTCAAACTGTGACATCATCGCCAGAACGAACGAGAGTTTTTGAAAAACGATTTTCGAATGTGGGCCGGCAATGGTCACGATCACTTTTTTGATGCCCTAAAAGGAAACGCCGAAGGTGGCTCGTTTTCTCAAGTGTCTATTGTTTCTTTCAAGAAAAGAAAATAAATAAGAAATAAACGAAATAATCGTGCCTGACCGTCAGTCGATCCCCTCAGATAGTGTGCAACAGCAGTAAACGGAGTCCAGTTCCATGTTTACCCAATCGGGTTCGGGAGTAATCCAAGCCTCGAGTTGCAGCAGACGATCTTAATTAACCTATCTTAGCGTGTGCGATGATGTGAGCAGAGCTTTTGCTCTCACACGCCGCGCTCTTGTACTGCTCTCTGCGCATTCAAGATCGGCTCGACGGTGGAGTCGGGGAGTTATTGCTATCTCTGGCTGCGACCAGTCCAATAAATGCTTTGAAGTCGAGCACTTGTTTCATTTAGTCATAAATTACCTGACAATTTAACGTAAAAAACCGAAACTAGAGCCCGCTGGACCGGAGTCATCATAACGTTTGTTTTGGAAAAACTCTTCCGAATTTTCATTGGCGCCCGAGCAGGGACATCGGCATCCAGCATTTCGTGGCAATTCGCACGACAAACCAGTGACCTACAGTGCATCTTCGTTGTCTCGGCACAAGTCATTGGTTTTTTTGTTCTGTTGCGAATAGAGCTCTAGCTGGCTGGTTTTGTGCGACAAATTGGATTCATCTTTACTCAACAAAAAAGGAAAGTGTTCGGCTAATCTATGCCGAATTCTCAGGTATTTAGTGCGAAAAAAATTGAGTGCTGGAACCAAGCCACCATATTGTGCGCTGTGTTTCTCTATTTGGCCACTGATCTCAATTTCATTGGCACCTCGTTGAATTGGAATACCAATTAAATAAAACACAAAGTAATAAAATAAACCAAAGTGAACAGCCAGCAACATAAAATATTTATTATATGCGGAATATTGGTGGATTGAAGAAAAGTGCAAATTGATGAGGGTTTACGGTACTTGCTAATTAGACGCTCCGGTCATTGCCGCTGTTTTCAATTCTCTTTTGCGAAGTACCGCTTATTGGTGCTGCCTTTACTTCGGTAACGCTATCGTTGCGCCAAATTGTGCATAATTTGGCTGCGTTTGGTTGTGTGCACTGGCAGCATAATTTGTGTTTGTTTCGCTGCGTTAACCCTTTGAAGCCGATACATAGTTTTTTGTGGAAATTTCGCGTTCTTTCATAGTTTTTTGCATACCCTACAGTATTTTGGTTAACCATTGTCTAAACCCAGTGCATTACTTTCCGACCCTCTTGAAGTAAGAGAAAGCGCCAGAATGAGTGAAAAGGAAAGGGAAATTGTTA
The DNA here is from genome assembly GCF_003369915.1 of Drosophila miranda. Classification (NCBI taxonomy): domain Eukaryota; kingdom Metazoa; phylum Arthropoda; class Insecta; order Diptera; family Drosophilidae; genus Drosophila; species Drosophila miranda. The sequence continues at coordinate 9,958,005 of NW_022881625.1, read as the reverse complement.
CCAGGGAAGGAGGTTCAAAAGAAGGAGGGGGTCCAAAAGTCCTGCAAAAGTTAGCAACAGCAATGCAAAGACACGATAGGGTGATGGGCGATCTTAGGCGTGTGAGAACGGCCTTTGAAGAAAAAACTATTTCGTTCGACTCTCTTCAAATTAAATGCAGACTCGAGCTGATCGAAAATTATTGTGAAAAGTTGATGGATATACAGGCAGACGTGGATTGTTTAAATCCCAACAACGATCTACGAGCATCGGTCGATGATATGTGTGTTACCACAAAGGCTCTGTACATGTCTGCACTTAAAGAACCCGAAACTCAGCGAATACAGAGGAGGGATAGGAGTAGCCAGCGTCATTCATCACATCTGCCTAAAATGAATCTCCCCAAGTTTAGTGGAAAACATGCTGAATTTAAAAACTTTATAAGCCTTTTCGAGAGTTTGGTGCATAACGACCCAATATTATCAAATGTGGAAAAATTCAACCACTTACTGTCGTGTCTCGTTGACGATGCATTGGGTACAGTGAAGGCGTTTCAGATCTCTGCAGAAAATTATGAGAAGGCTCTTGATAGTTTGAAGGAGGCTTACGACAAAAAATATTTGATCTTTTCTGATACTGTTTCGCAGTTGTTTGACATTCCCAGCACAACAAAAGCTTCTGCTTCATGCCTTAGGTCCCTCATTGACACGGTGTCAGCCATATATTCTTCTCTGCAGTCGTTAGGAAGTGAAAAAGACATAAATAGCGCGAGGCTAATTCACATAGCGCTGTCTAAAGTAGATCCCACAACGAAGTCTCGGTTCGAAGAGCAACTGGATTACGATAAACTACCGTCTTGGTCCGAGTGCGCAGCCCAGCTGAATCGGCGCTATCAGCATCTAGCTGCCGAAGAGTCAACAGACCCACTAAATCGTCATTTTCATGTGCAAAGACGGATAGGCGAGCGGATTCGAAATGTAGCTATTGCCACGCGGGGAATCATACCATAAGCAATTGTCAATCGTTTAGTGCTCTTCCTGTTCTTTAACGGTTCTATATCACCAAGCAACTCCGACTGTGCATAAATTGTTTGAAGCCAGGTCATACAGTGACGAGGTGCAAGACAGCAAAATGTCGAGTGTGCTTTAAGCCCCATAACACTCTGCTTCATCGATACGGGGTTGAGCCACAGCAAAATGGGCCTAGTTCTGTGCCAGAAGAACATTCGTCATCGTCTGAGCCTCAGACAGCTTATTCTAGTCACGTTGCTAGTGCTGACCAGGTTATTCTTGCTACCGCTGTTGTAAAGGTGCAAGATCGGTCCGGACAATTTCAGTATGCATGGGCACTTCTAGATTCCGGCTCCCAAATTAATTTTATATCCGAGGATCTAGCCCAGCGCTTACGATTGCGCCGTGATGAGTCGAGCCTTAATATCACAACTGTTGGAAAAAACTCGTCCGTCATAAAGCACAAGATTCATACTTCTGTCCAATCTCGTATCAACGATCACAACTTTGATTCCGATTTTTGGGTGTTAAGGTCGATTTCCACATACCAACCCGATCATGGTGTCAATTTCGCCCAATGGAAGATACCAGCAAACCTGCAGATGGCAGACCCGCATTTTTACAAGCCTGCTAAGGTTGACTTATTGATAGGGGCAGAAACCTTTTTTGAGTTAATGTGTGTAGGCCAATTAAAGGCAAGTTCCGAACATCCAACAATCCAGAAAACATTGTTGGGATGGATTGTATCAGGAAAATATAAGGCATCAGCACAGGATGCTGTATGCAATATCGCTGTTGGTAGCGATCATTGTTCTCTCGACTCTCTGGTGGAGCGGTTTTGGGAATTGGAACAGGTCCCAGAGAAGTCGAAGGCTGTATATACAGCTGAACAATTGGCTTGCGAACAAAACTTTAAGCAGACTTTATGCAGGCTCGAATCGGGTCGTTTTGAAGTGGGGCTGCCATTTAAAATAAATCCCAACGTGTTGGGTTTCACGTTCGAGACGGCAAAACGCCGCTTTCTATCCCTAGAACGCAGACTTGCACGAGATCAGTATTTGCATGATCTGTATATGGAGTTTATGAAAGAGTATCTCATCCTTGGCCACATGTCATTGCTTCCAGGTACTCCTCCAGGACGCCATTACTACATTCCACATCAATGTGTCCTGAGACCTGATAGTAAAACCACCAAGCTACGCGTCGTTTTCGATGCATCGAGCAAAACATCGACTTAAATCTCATTAAATGAGACTTTGATGGTGGGTGCAACTATTCAGAGGGAGCTTTACGCAACTCTTGCCCGATTTCGATTAAATCGTTTTGCGCTCACAGCTGACATCTCCAAAATGTATAGGCAAGTTCAGAATTGATTCTGTGGAGGGATAAGGCAAATGTAGATGTTATGGGACAGCCTCAGCTCCATTTCTGGCCATCCGCTGTCTCGTTGAATTGGCAGACGTTTATGCTGAGTCCCATCCTATTGCATCACAAGTCATAAAAAGTGACTTTTACGTCGATGATATGCTTACTGGAGCAAACAGTCTGGAAGATTTAAAACGTATTCGGCTGGAAGTGTGTGAGGTCTTAGAATCCGGGGGTTTTAAGTTGGCCAAGTGGGCGTCAAATCATCCCCAGCTGCTGTCCGATAGTGGCCAGGAGAAATCGCTGCAGTTTGATCCTTTGTCGTCTGTTAAAACGCTCGGAATTAGATGGAATCCGCAAAATGATTTGTTCCATTATCATTTAGGTTACTCATTTGATTCATTGACCCCTACAAAGCGAAACATTTTGTCAGTTGCGTCCCGATTGTTCGACCCATTAGGGTTATTATGTCCCTTAATAACGAGGGCAAAAATATTGCTGCAGCAATTGTGGCGGCAAAAGTTGGATTGGGACGAGTCGGTTCCCATGAGTTTGCACACGAGTTGGAACCACTTCAAGCAAAATTTGTTTGAATTAGACAAGATAACCATACCTCGCTACATTGGCCTTCCCACGCATAAAAGCGTTCAGATTCACGGATTCGCAGACGCATCAGGTGAAGCGTACGGATGCTGCATTTACATCCGTACCAGTGATGGTAAAAATGTCGTGTCTAAGCTTCTTACCGTAAAGTCTCGAGTAGCTCCTCTCAAAACGAAATCGATTCCAAGACTCGAATTGTGCGCAGCACTCCTGTTATCCACTTTATGGGCTCAAGTAAAACCGCTCCTGGACAAGTTCATGATCGAAAGTGTGAACTTTTGGTCGGACTCCCAAGTCACCTTGTACTGGCTGGAAAGGAATCCAGCCACGCTCGCAACGTTTGTGGCCAATAGGGTTGCTGAAATCCAGGAACCGTCAAGCGGTGTGACTTGGCGGCACGTTCCTACTGAGCAAAACCCAGCCGATTTGGTGTCACGTGGCACAGACGTAGACGGTGTAACGTGCTCATTGTGGACTGAGGGTCCCCAATTTCTGCTCAGGAATTCTGAGGAGTGGCCATGTCTACATCAGGTTGAGTTGTCCCCAGAAATGGAACGGTCGGAAAACAAGAAGTGTTTGGCAACACATTCAGTGGCAAAGTGTCAGGCCAATGATTTCATCGAGTTGATTGAAAGATGCTCTTCCTTTGAGAAATTGCTTCGGATTATGGCATATGTTAACCGGTTCCTACAAGGAAGCAAGCGTAGTCGAGAGGTCGTTCTGTCAGCCAAAGAACTTAAGGTCTCATTTCTAAGGCTGGTAGAAGTAGTCCAAAGACACGAGTTGGGACCAGAATTCCACAAGCTAGCGAGGTCGGAAATCCTGTCACCGCATCTTCAACGACTAAACCCGTTCATACATACGAGCGAACTCGACGGAGTAACGCTGCGACTGATTCGAGTGGGAGGAAGGTTGCTCAACGCAGAGATTCCGTATGACGCCAAATTTCCTCTGCTGCTGTCGCAAAAGTCGCAGTTCGTGACGCTTTATCTTCGCAATTTGCATCGGACTCACTACCATGCAGGCGCCAAAGTCATGGTTTCGTTGCTAAGGCAGCAGATATGGCTAATCAATGCTCGAGAAGCATGTACAAGGATCCTGAGAAATTGTGTGCACTGCTTCCGATACAAGCCAGTCCTACAGGGACAGATCATGGGAAACCTGCCAGCTGATAGAGTGCGAAGAGCTCGGCCCTTTTTAATTTGTGGGGTAGATTTCTGCGGCCCATTCTACGTGTCTCTCAAGATTCGCGGCAGGCCCCCTATTAAGACATATGTAGCCGTCTTCGTCTGCTTTGTATCAAAAGCTGTTCACCTGGAGCTTGTAGCAGATTTTTCCACTGATAGTTTTTTATCTGTTTTTAAAAGGTTCATCGGGAGAAGACGCCTTCCGGAGAAGGTGTACAGCGACAACGCCACCAACTTCGTGGGCGCGAGCAAGGTGCTGAACGAGCTGCATCAAGCGTACCAGAGGGACCAGGACCGGCTCAAGGCGTACGCAGCGCGCCAAGGCGTCGAGTGGTGTTTCATACCACCGAGAGCACCACACTTCGGCGGATTGTGGGAGGCAGCCGTCAAATCAGCCAACCAGAGGTTGGTACGCGGAGTGGGCAACGCCAAGCTCACCGCGGACGAGCTGTGCACCCACCTGGTAGAGGTAGAGGCTCTTCTCAACTCCCGGCCAATCGCGTCCCCAGGCAACGATCCCAGCGATGGAGAAGCGCTAACGCCAGGGCACCTGCTGATCGGGCAGCCGCTTCTTTCGCTGCCGCCCGAATCAGATCACGACGACAGATGCAGCAGGGGAAGCTTCGCGTACTTGAAGCGGTGGCGAATGCTGTCAGCGCTCACGCAGCAGTTTTGGGAGGGCTGGTCCAAGGACTACCTGGTCAGCCTGCAGAAGCGTCACCAGTGGGCTACCAAAGGGCCAGACTTGGACATTGGCTGTCTAGTGCTCGTCCACGAGGACAACACACCGCCACAGAAGTGGACCACAGGACGAGTGGTGGCCGCAATCAAGGGAGAAGATGGGAGAGTGCGCGTCGCCGAGGTGCGAACACCCGCGGGCGTAATTAAACGCCCCATACATAAATTGGCAAAACTGCCAATAGACGGTTGAAGCACCGGAGGTCAACGATCTTAATTAACCTATCTTAGCGTGTGCGATGTTGTGAGCAGAGCTTAAATAATCCATCGATTAGGCGATATGTGGAGAGTCGAGCGACCAGGTCTCAGTTTCCCTCCCTCCCCATATACGACTACTACCTAAATCGTTGGCTGGATTCATTCGTTTGCCGATCTGGCTCCGCCCACAAAGCTTTTGTTTATTCGTTTTCTACTTTTAGCGGGACACAAGGGCGTAGTCCCAAAAGGGGTGCTAAATCAAAGTAATCTTTAATTAATTATACCCGATACTCAAAATGAGTATTGGGGTATATTAGATTTGTGGTAAAAGTGGATGTGTGTAACGTCCAGAAGGAATCGTTTCCGACCCCATAAAGTATATATATTCTTGATCAGCATCAATAGCCGAGTCGATTGAGCCCTGTCTGTCTGTCCGTCTGTCCGTCCGTCCGTCCGTCCGTCCGTCTGTCCGTCCCCTTCAGCGCCTAGTGCTAAAAGACTATAAGATCTAGAGCAACGATGTTTTGGATCCAGACTTCTGTGATATGTCACTGCTACAAAAATATTTCAAAACTTCGCCCCGCCCACTTCCGCCCCCACAAAGGACGAAAATCTTTGGCATCCACTATTTCGACGATACGAGAAAACCAAAAACGCAAAAACGTAGAAGATGACTATATCTTCTAGAGTGTAAAATCTCAACCAGATCGTATAATTATTATAGCCAGAATCAAGAAAACAATTTCATTCTTTCTCGCTCTGTCTCTCTCTAACACACAGGTTTCATGGTCGGCTTTCCCAATTGCAAAATATGAGTTCAAGGATCTCAGAACCTATAAGAGCCAGAGCAACCAAATTTGGTATCCGCACTTCTGTTAGATCTCACTATAAAACGTATTTCTCAGAATTTCGCCCCACCCTTTTCCGCCCCCACATTCGAGAAAACTAAAAACGCAAAATTATAGATAATGACCATATCTATCAGTTTGCTGAATCTGGATCAGATCGGATCATTTTTGTAGCCAAATGCAAGAAATCAATTTGCAGTATCGGGTATAAATGTAGAGTTGCGGTCTCCGCAGCAACTCACAACGTTCCCCCTCGTTTTTTTTTTTTAAATCTTGCCATTTTCAGGGCTTTTGGAAGTTCCGGGGAGAATCGTGAAAGTCCCAGTACTGCCGCCTCGTCTGGGCTTAATTAAATTATTCGAAATTATCGAAACGTGCGGGGCACTGACTGACATCCCCCCCAATTCTCCCACTCCACACACACCCCCCTCAAATCTTTTGTTGTGTGTTGTACGAGTACATGATGTAGGCCAGCCAATTGTTTATGAAGTGCACAGCGAGTACGAGTAGTACTTATGTATATACCCAATATAGAGCATGTATATGCGATGCATGTGTGTGGGTATCCACTTTAGTTAAGTTAAGCATGTGTCCATGTGTTTGTGAGCTGTCCGTATTTCGGTGCCAGCTAAACATTTCTTGTATACAACTATATTTTGTTGCTTTTTATCTGCGGATGCCACTCGGAGGCGGTTCAGCATGAAGTCATGCTTGGTCTCAGCTCCAGCCCCATCTCCTCACGAATTCATCTTAATTACGAAGTTTTTATGATGACAATTTCGGAGCTGCGTTTCACTTCAAGTCAAGTATATATTTCACTGTAAAAAAACTTCATTTGTAGATCAAGATTGTAGTTTTTTTCTGCCACACCCGAGTACTTTTTTCTTCATACTAGAATTTTTGGTTATTTCCCTTTGTTTTTCCAGTTTTAATGCCAATTGTAAACAAAGCGTCTCGGGCCAGACCATCGCCTGTTGTTCATTAAGTGCAGCAAAACGCTGAGAATGCATAAAAAAAACGAGGGGGAACGTTGTGAGTTGCTGCGGAGACCGCAACTCTACATTTATACCCGATACTGCAAATTGATTTCTTGCGTTTGGCTACAAAAATGATCCGATCTGATCCAGATTCAGCAAACTGATAGATATGGTCATTATCTATAATTTTGCGTTTTTAGTTTTCTCGAATCTGCAATATTGTGGATGCAACAGATTTTCGTCCTTTGTGTGGGCGGAAGGGGGTGGGACGAAATTTTGAGATATACGTTTTATAGTGAGATCTAACAGGAGTGCGGATACTAAATTTGGTTACTCTAGCGTTAATAGGCTCTGAGATTTGTGGATGCCCCAGATTTTCGTCCTTTGCGGGGCGGAAGGGGTGTGGCGAAATTTGGACACGAAACGGTCAAGGTCCGATATCACAGGAGTGTGGGTACCAAATTTGGTTGCCCTAGCTCTAATGGGTTCTGAGATCCTTGAACTCATATTTTGCAATTGGCAAAACCGACCATGAAACCTTTGTATTAGAGAGAGACAGAGCGAGAAAGAATGAAATTGTTTTCTTGATTCTGGCTATAATATTTATACGATCTGTTTGAGATCTTACATTCTAAAACATATAGTCGTCCTCTACGATTCTGCGTTTTTATTTGTATCGTATCTTTAAAAATGTGAATGCCACAGATTTTCGCCTTTTGTGGGAGCGGAAGTGGGCGGGGCAAAGTTTTGAAATTTTCTTGTAGCAGTGACATATCACAGAAGTCTGGATCCAAAACATCGTTGCTATAGCTCTTATAGTCTTTGAGCACTAGGCGCTGAAGGGGACGGACAGACGGACGGACGGACAGACGGACGGACGGACAGACGGACAGACAGACATGGCTCAATCGACTCGGCTATTGATGTTGATCAAGAATATATATACTTTATGGGGTCGGAAACGATTCCTTCTGGACGTTACACACATCCACTTTTACCACAAATCTAATATACCCCAGTACTCATTTTGAGTATCGGGTATAATAATGCCATAAATTGGATAAACAATCCAAGCACAGTTTGCCAAAAAACAGACTTTATGGACAAGCAATTAAGTTTAGTTTTTACTCTGCTCTCCTCCTCCCACGCAGCTAGAGGGTCTCTCGATCTGATCACATCACGTATTCGGGAAGGGTATGGTAAAATATCATGTGAGAATGAATGTTATAGCAGTGTAAGACAGTACGTATATAGTATAAATTATTGACAGACGATAGGAGAAACGCGGCTGATCCTGTGCAGCTGGACATATATATATTCAGTTTATCGCGTTAAAAACTTTACATTAATCACGTCTGTCCCCCTTCTACTTACTCTTTCCGAAGTGTTGTCATTTGCTGATTTCACTTTTGCAGCTGCACCAACACAAAGAACTTTAGTAGAGGATTCGGTGTGCAACTCAGAGCCAATTTTTTTGGGCAATTTCCTAGGCTCCAGCTCTCTCAGTCTCCAAATTCCAGATGTTCCCACAGACAGAAAGAAGAACAGGGCTGAAAGGTTTATAAATATAAATTCACTCAAAGAAAAAATGAGGAGTCGAAACAGTTTTCAAATCGCGAATGAAGATAATCTCATTATTATTTTTCTTTTAAAACTAGTAATAATGTCGTTGGACTCCTTTTCCTTTGTGACACACTTTATTCTCAAATTCCAGAGTGATACGAGTACTTTTTTTTTACCAGTATTATAGTATATACATATGTGAGCTCCAAGAGAAGGGGGAATAAAATTCCACTCCAGACTCCGTATACTCTGTGATTTCGACTGGTTTCCGTAGATGAAGCAAATGTTTAAGAGTTTAAGTTCAATTTGTGTTTTCCGAAGCTTTTCGCAATAAGTATAGATTACCTTGACTACATCAATATTTCTGAAAGTAGTGCTCTTAATTGCTAGGGTCAGATGCGACTGAGAGAGGAGTTGCTCACTTTTGAAATCGTTTGCTGTTAAGTTTTCTGTTAATTATTGTGATATTACGCCATTCTGTCAACCGATTTCTTAGTAAGACTTTGGGTCGAGCTTCAGCTTGAACAAACCTGGACAGCGGTGCCCAGGCCAATCGCCAGGACGATCGAGTGCCTCTCAGGTGGTCTCCTGCATTCAGCTGCTGCTCGAGTACGGAGCCTCTCCGAATTTGGTGGATCAGGGCGAGTTCACGCCCCTCCACCATGTGCTGAAGAATAGAAAGATTGAGGCAGATCCGACTTTTCCTGAAACAACCACACTTGGACATTGACAGCTATCGGAACGGGCAGGTACGCCAGATGCTGAGGGATCAGTATCCGGAACTGCCGTTGCCGGAGCTGCGCGAGGCCGGAGCAGAGATCGACTGCGAGCGACTCCTCCGCACGCTGCGGGACGGAGACGAGAACCAGTTCGAGCAACAGTTCGCGGAGTACCACCAGAACGTCAGCGGAAACGCAGACAACCAATGCAATGCCAACCAGGAGGAGTATCAGTCCCTGCTGGCGGAGAGTATCAAGCGGGGCAAGCAGCGAGCCTTTGAGGCCATCCTCGAGACGGGCATCAACATTAATCCTTCAAAATTGAGCGACATCAGCCCCGTGGAGTTGGCCGTAATCTGGGCCAACCACAGGGCGCTAGAGAAGCTGTTGAAGCATCCGCAGCTGAGGCTGACATCGCATTCCAAGCTGCTGAACGCGGTTATCAGTCGCCTGGGTGAGCAGCCGCTGGACGACTTCTGTGACCACCAGCGCTGCTTCCAGCTGCTGCTCGAGAGCGATCGTGCGGACATCAATGAGGCGGACAAGGCTGGCCTGGTGCCACTCTCCTATGCGGTCAAGTATCGCAACACAAAGGTGGCACAGGAGCTTCTACGGCAGGGAGCGTACATCGGGGCGAGAAGCGCGTTCGGAGATCTTCCCATACAGGAGATGGACCCGAAAGTGCTGGAGGAGCACTTCGATTCCTGCATCACCACCAACGGGGAGAAGCCCGGTGACCAGAGTTTCGAGATCATCATCAACTACAAGAATCTGATGAGACGCCAGCGAGAGCCCGGGCAGTCGGACAAGCGGAGCATTGGCCATCCTCACCAATTGGAGGACGAGATGACTCCAATCGCATACATCGCCGATTCCAAGGAGCTGCGTTACCTGCTGCAGCACCCGCTAATCTCGAGTTTCCTCTTCCTCAAGTGGCACCGCCTCTCGGTGATCTTCTATCTGAACTTTCTACTTTACTCTCTCTTCACTGCCTCCATTATCACGCATACGCTCCTTAAGTTCCACGACAGCGACCACACGGGCCTGACTGCCCTCTTCGGCCTGTTCTCTTGGATAGGGATTGTGTATCTCATGATCCGAGAGGTCCAATGAGGTCTCATGATCCGCTGCTGTACTTCAGGTCCATCACGAACCTGATGGAGGTGGCTCTCATTGTCTTGTCGATCCTAACCTGCATGGAAGCCAGCTACGACAAGGAGACGCAGCGCATACTGGCCGTCTTCACCATTCTGCTGGTGTCCGTGGAGTTCTGCCTGCTGGTTGGCTCCCTGCCAGTACTCTCAATTTCGACGCACATGCTTATCCAACTGTTTTCTCCCCTCTCTTTTCCCACAGGCCATCAAGGCCCAGGCGGAACTGAACGGCGCCATTGTCCGCACCAATCTGCTGACCCGCTACGAGCAAGTTCTCACTGGCCGAGATGGACACGCTCAGACCTCATCGTCCCAGTTGAACAAAGGCAGTCGGTTCGCTCTAGGAAGACCATGAGCTAGTCACCGGTTCAATCTTAATTTTCTTCATGCTTTTCTTGAGTTTCACGCCCTCGTGGCTTTTCCCACACTTGGGACCCCACTAGGCAGAAAAGCGAAAGGAGAGAAAATCTTCACTGATGAATCGCCTGATCGGATCGGATGGGCTGTTATATACTCACAACACATACTCATTGGCCGCATTTGCGAATCGCTGGGCTGTGAACAAGCTTGAATTGAAAGAGTGTCGGCACTTCGGTGTGCCAAAGATACATATCTTTACCCCTTGAATCAGCTCGTGTTTATTTTTCTGCCGTGCATTGCACTTTTGAGCTCAGGTCCTAAACGAGAGTCACACACCACACACATGCACATTATTATCATTATCATCATCATTATGATAATGACTGTGAGCGAACGAATGCTGATGAAGCCTCATTGTCAATAACGAAAGTTATGGGATTGGTTAAGGAAACCCAAGGTGGGATATGAAAAGTATTGCGTTCTGCTCTGGCATAGGATCCCAGCTTTAATATTAGGGGGATTCCCCTTCCAAGCAACGATGCGACAATCAACGGACATTGATTAACAACTGTATGTACATATGCATCTACAGTGGGTACACAGCAAGGCAGGCGCGGTTAGATACAGGCCAGCGCCGAGCAGCGTAGACACCCAGTACCCTGCCACCCTCCGAGGGAAACAGAGAGTGATGAAGGGGGATCTGTGTGTGCGTATCCAATGAATTAATATTTCATTCTAGAACGCAGTTGTCTGCGTTAGTTGGGCACACACACACATAGTACATATATGCTGGCAGCGTTCCCATTCAATCTACTCGACGGCTGATGCACGCCAGTAGCCCCCGCTGGAAACTTCCGCAGATTCTGGAACGCAGAGGATGCGGGCTATCGGCGACAGGGGAATACTACTAAGCAGAAAGAGAAGGCGAGTTCATATTATTGCCAATTTAATGCAAGAAAAATAAAGAGAGTGGAGTGGGCGATGCCAAGAGAAGAAGGCCTGTCTCGCTCTCTCTCGTGGGAATTGACTTTGAATTTCGAATCTATTTTCATTGCGGCCAAAAACGGAGACGATTCCGTGTATTGCGATGCCAGCGTCAACGAAAATAGATGCCCAAATGGAAGTGCAAACATCTCTGAGGGGAGGGGTGGAGTGTCGGGCGTGTGGCCGTGGGTCTTCTGTCAGTGTGTGATTGGATACTGCTTGCTGCTTTCTGCACGATGGCTGCCCCTAGAGCACGAGGTGCAGGCGTATCTAGAACACCAGCTGCTCGACGGTCTTCTTCAGGAGCGCCGCCAGGGACAGGATGAATCCCAGGAGGCTGAGGGAGAACAGCCAGGGCGTGGTCATGAGCACGGCAAAGAAGACGAGCGTCTCGTCGCCCCGGGCATTGGCCATGCGCCACAGCAACTGGCGCTGGATGGTGCGCAGCTTGAACTTGCTGATCCACAATCGGTGGCGCTTCGAGCCGACGGTTTCGTTGAAGCCCACGGTCTTCTCGACCAGCCAGAACACCGCGCAGCACAGCAGTTGCAGCACCAGCAGCACGAACTTGACCACAGCGGTCTCCAAGACGAGGTGGTACAAGGCCACCATGCGCTGACGGTGCTCCGGCTGCATTGTGGAGAGCACGACTGCGCCGAGGGACTCCAGCGGGGAGACCCTGGGGGAAGGGCCGTCAGAGAGCTCCTCCCACTCCGAGTCCGACTCGGTGCGCTCTATCGAGCTGAACTCGCTCTGGCTCTGACAGGAGCACGACTCCTCCTCTTGGTCCTCCTCGGTGGGCATCGAGTAGTCGCCCTCGTAGTCGCCCTCGTAGCGGCAGTCGGAGTACTCATCCCCATTGTGGAGATAATGTTTTTTATCCCCAATCGGCCGACTAATTATTTCGAATTAAATAAAACTCGGCGCAGAAATAAAATTACGATATGTTCTTTAATGCGTGACATCCAAATTGCAAGTGTGGCTTGCCTGCCCTTTACATTGCCGCTCCGATCGCTAAGCGCAGCTTCGCTCGGCCGACGTCGGTAGGCAGACGCAAAGCGGAGATAGCGAAGAGCGAGCTGGCAGAGAGCGTTTAGCAGGGCAAGCAAGCGCAAAGCTTTAACAAACAAATGAGTGACATAGACATAAGTAACAAACAAAATAAGCGGCTGAGGGCCAAGAATTAGGTGCTATTTGGCAAGCAGCTAATCGGCTGGGTTCTGCTCCGAACATTCACCCCCCGTTGGAAGGCAAAGGCTTTCAACAGATCCATCCTGAAGGGGCAGAACCGCTATTTTTCCAACGGCCCCCTTGAAGATGCTTGCTTGGGCTCAGCTGGCGGCTACGCTGGGATGATCGTCGAACGCAGCAATCGCCGCTTCTTTACGAAGGCGGCTTGTCGTGATTACGTCTTGATCATCGGGAACCTCTGTAATTGTATAGAATGGCAGGAAATTTGGCAATGTAGAAATTGTTGAAAGTTGAATTTCATTTAGCGTGGATATGTAGGTTTTTAATATATGGAAAAGTTCGCGCTGCAGTTCCTGATTCTCCGATCGCAGTTTTTCCACTTGCACCTGGCACTCGAGCAGCTGCTTCCTGCATTGCTGCTCTAAGTTTTGGTACTCCAGCGTTGTGGGTCGAAAATCGTCAATAGAGATGCACGAGGAATTTTCAAAAGCGGCTAAAGCTGCACGCTTATTCTCCGAGCTATCAATGCTTCCTGATACTATCCAACCAAGTTTTGTCTCCTGCAATGTTGGCAATTGGGCTGATAGTCGAATCTGTCCGACGCACATTAAATCGAAGAACAAACCAGAACCTATCAACAGATCGATACGTTGGGGCTTGGAGAAATTAGGATCAGCTAGTTTTAGATTATTCGGCATTGGCGTTATTCGTCTACGCCGAAGTTAGGCTGCATTTCCGTAATTGAGTTGGTGACAATTGCAGCGAAGGAAACTCGATAGCTTGCTTCCTGGGATTGTACAACTATATGTACAGACTTGCTCGAAGGTAGAATGGAATCTCCGATTCCAGAGATGTGAACATAAGACGAGCGATGATCCAACTGCAACTGATCAGCAAGTCTAGATGTTACAAAGTTTGCCTGTGATGCAGAATCCAAAATGGCACGACATGGGATAAGTGCTCCATAACGATCTGTTACATGGACGAGGGCAGTAGGTAGCAACACGTTCTGGCTAGGCTGAGATTTCTGGATCGAGGGGGGAGGGCTGGAACACCCGCTTGCTAGAAGCACAGTCGCGGCCTCTTGCTGGATCGATTCCTCGGCCGGTGAAGAGGAAGATGAAGCACCAGTTCCCGATGGAATGTGGAGTAGCGTGTGATGTTTGGCCTGGCAATGCCTGCAAAGTCCTGACCTGCACCTCTGCAATTCATGGCCTTTGTTGAGGCAGTTCAAACACAAGCGGCTCTTCTTTGCTTCTTTGTATCGTTCAAACGCAGAGAGATTCAGGAATGCCTGACATCTAGATATGTAATGCTCGGAGGAATTGCAATGGTTACATATGGGGTTAGGATGGTCGTTACTGGAGGTGATAAGGGTGACAGGTTTGTCTTCTCCCACCTGTTGACTAGGACTTGTTGCCATGGCTGATCCCAAATTCTCCAGCATCCGACATCTCGCTTCCAGAAATGAGGCCATGCTTGACCACCGAGGCAATCCTGACGTCGGCAAGTTCTCTTCCCATTTCTCCTTTGTTTTGTGGTCCAGTTTCGTGCCTATGATGAAGATCAGCAACCCATCGGATATCTCCTGCGGGGTCGCCAAGGTCTGAAGTGCACGCAAGTGCGAATTGATTTTGTCGCTGAGCGCGCGCAAGCCGATAGCCGAGCCCTTCTCCACCCCTTGCAACCCGAAAATAGCCTTGACGTGTGCCTGAAAATGTAACAGTTTATTATCGAATCGCAACATTAGTAAATTGAACGCCTTGTCGTAATTCTCCTCAGAAAGTTCCAAGGAACGAATCGTATCCAGCGCAGCACCATCTAGACATCCACGAAGATATTGGAATTTTTCGATGATTGGTATACGATGGTCTTTGTGCACCATTGTCGAGAACATCGAGTGGAATTCTGGCCAATCCATGTAGTTCCCCCCGAATCGCGGAAGCTGCAACTCGGGCATTCGAGAACGGCCTATACTATTATAGGCGAACAACGACGAATTCCCCTCGAGAGTATGCCGAGCCGTTGAATTGGCAACATTTACCGTGCGAGCAGCCATCAACTCCCGCGACAGCCTGGACCTAACCTTGACATAAACATTCGAAAAGTCCAGCTGGGCATCATGGGCTAACTGCAGGAAATCCAGCCTTTCAAGGCTCGTTTGAGCGGCACCGAAATCCGCATTCATTCGCTCGATTTGCTCTAAGCGAGCTTGAAGTTCTGCCTCATCTAACTCGGCAAGCTCTTCCTTGGTAAGAAAGCGATCCATGGCCTTTAGTTGGCGCGCGATGGACTCGGCCTTGTGCTTGTAGAAATCTACATCACTCGGCATTGCTGCGTTCGCGACATTGGTAGGCTCAGGTGCTGCCATGTTGAGGTTTTAAAAGAGTCACTCAGCACGACCGAAAAAGACACCCTGTATACGTATAAACGTGGGAACCGAAAGCAAAGGGATTACAGCTAATGCCTTTAGCTGTGCGGCTGTGCGAGCTGTCCGATTCCGCTTTGTACACCGCTTGTGTGTATTAGTGAGTTCGCTGCACTGCCTACCGCACTGCACTGACCGAATTGTCGCGACAGAGAAATTAATAGCCAGCAATGCGTGTATGTAGGTGTATGTAAGTGTGTTTTAGCACCGAATTGTGCTTAACCGCCGAAAATTTGCTAGGGCTAACGAATGTCGATCGCGAATGATTATTAATTGACACTGCAACTCAGAGATCACGT
Source organism: Drosophila miranda (assembly GCF_003369915.1). Classification (NCBI taxonomy): domain Eukaryota; kingdom Metazoa; phylum Arthropoda; class Insecta; order Diptera; family Drosophilidae; genus Drosophila; species Drosophila miranda. Next base: position 9,942,402 of record NW_022881625.1, on the reverse strand, counting down.
CGGGGTGACCAAATTTTATGTGGAGATAATGTTTTTTATCCCCAATCGGCCGACTAATTATTTCGAATTAAATAAAACTCGGCGCAGAAATAAAATTACGATATGTTCTTTAATGCGTGACATCCAAATTGCAAGTGTGGCTTGCCTGCCCTTTACATTGCCGCTCCGATCGCTAAGCGCAGCTTCGCTCGGCCGACGTCGGTAGGCAGACGCAAAGCGGAGATAGTGAAGAGTGACATAGACATAAGTAACAAACAAAATAAGCGGCTGAGGGCCAAGAATTAGGTGCTATTTGGCAAGCAGCTAATCGGCTGGGTTCTGCTCCGAACACCCATGATGAGTCGTAGTAGTCTCCGCGGCTGTCCGGAGAAGCGCCGCCTGTCCAGAGGGAGCTCAACACGGGCGATGGTCCCATCGAAGCCATCTGTGGCACAGCATTGAATCTGCAGGGGAGCCGGGGGTAAGGTATGTCCTGGGGGGAAGGGGAGTCTTGGCTGCTGCCGCTCACCCATCTGAATCCCCCATCGGAGGGAAGGTGAGCGTGACCTATTGTACCCATTGGGCGGGACAGCAGAGGACTGGTGTGGATTTGGCCTAGGAAGGGCATCGCATTGAGTCCATTCTTGTCGGCGGAACCTTCGGGAGGACCTGCAGCCCCGGCTGCTGCTGCTGCTGCTGGTCGGTAAAGACGAAGGATCCCATGGATCCGAAAATACCCCGCGAGCGGGTGAATGGGGAACGTGGATTGTTAATAGTTGGATTCATCTTATTCCAGCACCTGTGAGGAAATATTCGTTCATGGGCTTTGTTTTGTATTTGTATTTTTATTTACTTTATGTTCCCTGTGCTTTCGATATTTGCTGCCGTTCTCTGTGTTGTGCCGTTCTCTCCAGATATTCGTACTGAATGATTTCCAGAGCCAGTTCTGAACGGCTCCAAGTGATAGTTCAGGGCCCACTTCGATGTTGTGTTTCGAATCACAGGTCAGGTGACGTACTTTCCCTGGGTAGAGCTGCGACTTGCAATAGTTGATCGGCTTTGTTTGTTCTGGGATAGGACTTGCGATAAATACCATGCCACCATACTCCTTGGTGTGGCCGAAATGTTGGCTACCATTCTGGGATTAAGGAGTTAAGGGTTAACGGTTAAGGAGAGTGGTGGAGGGGGGGTATATTTTTGCTTGGCTTTACATCTTCCTTAAGCTGCTGTTTTGTGTCACAGCCAACCTGTCATTTGTACATTGAATTGCTGCTCGAGAGGTCTCTTTGGAGTCCTCTGTTCCCTGTGTACAAATTTACATAAAATCACAGGAAGCACTTAGGATTAATAGGGGTCACTCATCACCCTCTACTCCCTCTCCACCCTTTGGTGGTGTCATGGGTTAAGCATTTGCTGTGTTCGGCATTCAATTTGTGGCTTGATTTCTTACCTTTTATGATGCGCTATACGGCTGTAATCCATGTAGGACATGCACTTTGTTTATCCATTCAAAGGCGCTAAAGAGGGTAGTCCTGTAATCCAAAAGGGCATCCAGTATATCCAGAGCGAAGGTTAATCCATTCGATGGAGCGCTCAAGCAGACCAGCCAGGCGGTTGACCAGAAGCTTAACGAGGCTTAAAATTTCCAAGAGACCGCCAGCCGGCAAGTGTCATTGCAGTCCCTCCAGTCGACTCCACTCCAGTCCAGTTTTTTCCCAAACTGCGCGACGTGAATAACTTTGATGATTTCTTGGCCCAAAGGCGCCCACACAATATAAATACTCCTCCCTTTTTTGTCAATAAGTTTATTTTCAGTCGTTACATTTACGAATAACAGGCGAGTTTTTCTACTCAAATCAAATATTAAAACGAGGGGGAACGTTGTGAGTTGCTGCGGACACCGCAACTCTACAGTTATACCCGATACTAAGTCAGTATGGCCCTCCTCCGGCAGACGCCGCTAATATTAAACGACACGACAAAGAGTGCGTGCGAGAGAGACAGAAAATCAGTCTGAGCGTGACGTCGGGCGCTGCGTAGCCACTGCAAATTGATTTGTTCCTATTGGCTATAAAAATGATCTGATCTGATCCAGATTCAGCAATCTGATAGATATGGTCATTATCTATGATTCTGCGTTCTTAGTTTTCTCGAATGTGCAATATTGTGGATGCAACAGATTTTCGTCCTTTGTGAGGGCGAAAGGGGGTGGGGCGAAATTTTGAGATAAACGTTTTAAAGTGAGATCTAACAGGAGTGCGGATACCAAATTTGGTTACTCTAGCCTTAATAGTCTCTGAGATTTTTGAATATCCCCAGATTTTCGTTCTTTGCGGGGGCGGAAGTGGGTGTGGCGAAATTTTGAAACAAACTCGTCTCGGTCCGATATATTAGGAGTGTGGATACCAAATTTGGTTGCTCTAGCTTTCGTAGTCTCTGAGATCTAGGCGCTAATGTTTTACTCTAAGCAGAGCCGCCTATGCTACATGTGTGTTAGAGAGAGACAGGGCGAGAAAAAATGAAATTGTTTTCTTGATGCTGGCTATAATAATAATACGATCCAATTCAGATTCCGCAGTCTTAAAGATATGGTCATTCTCTACAATTCTACGTTTTTGGTTTTCTCATATCTTCAAAATTGTGGATGCCACAGATTTTCGTCCTTTGTGGGGGCAGAAGTGGGCGGGGCGAAGTTTTGAAATATTTTTGTAGCAGTGACATATCACAGAAGTCTGGATCCAAACTATCGTTGCTCTAGCTGAAGGGGACGGACAGACGGACGGACGGACAGACGGACAGACGTACAGACGGACGGACGGACAGACGGACAGACAGACATGGCTCAATCGACTCGGCTATTGATGCTGATCAAGAATATATATACTTTATAGGGTCGGAAACGATTCCTTCTGGACGTTACACACATCCACTTTTACCACAAATCTAATATACCCCAATACTAATTTTGAGTATCGGGTATAATTAAAAAACGAAACAGTTATTGGTTGATGTCCTTCAGCTTCTCTGGATCAGTCTACTCAAGCCAAATCAAATATTAAAACGAGGGGGAACGTTGTGAGTTGCTGCGGACACCGAAACTCTACAGTTATACCCGATACTAAGTCAGTATGGCTCTCTTCCGGCAGACGCTGCTTATATTAAACGACACGACAAAGAGTGCGTGCGAGAGAGACAGAAAATCAGTCTGAGCGTGACTTTGGTTGCTGCGTAGCCACTGCAAATTGATTTGTTCCTTTTGGCTATAAAAATTATCTGATCTGGTCCAAATTCAGCAATCTGATAGATATGGTCGTTATCTATGATTCTGCGTTTTTAGTTTTCTCGAATCTGCAATATTGTGGATGCAACAGATTTTCGTTCTTTGTTAGGGCGGAAGAGGTGGGGCGAAATTCTGAGATATACGTTTTATAGTGAGATCTAACAGAAGTGCGAATACCAAATTTGGTTACTCTAGCCTTAATAGTCTCTGAGATTTGTGGATGCCCCAGATTTTCGTCCTTTGCGGGGGCGGAAGGGGGTGTGGCGAAATTTGGACACGAAACAGTCAAGGTCCGATATCACAGGAGTGTGGATACCGAATTTGGTTGCTCTGGCTCTTATAGGTTCTGAGATCCTTGAACTCATATTTTGCAATTGGCAAAACCGACCATGAAACCTGTGTGTTAGAGAGAGACAGAGCGAGAAAGAATGAAATTGTTTTCTTGATTCTGGCTATAATAATTATACGATCTGTTTGAGATCTTACATTCTTAAACATATAGTCATCTTCTACGATTCTGCGTTTTTATTTTTATCGTATCTTTAAAAATGTGAATGCCACAGATTTTCGTCCTTTGTGGGGGCGGAAGTGGGCGGGGCGAAGTTTTGAAATATTTTTGTAGCAATGACATATCACAGAAGTCTGGATCCAAAACATCGTTGCTCTAGCTCTTATAGTCTTTGAGCACTAGGCGCTGAAAGGGACGGACAGACGGACAGACGGACGGACGGACAGACGGACAGACGGACAGACAAACATGGCTCTATCGCCTCGGCTATTGATGCTGATCAAGAATATATATACTTTATGGGGTCGGAACCGATTCCTTCTGGACGTTACACACATCCACTTTTACCACAAATCTAATATACCCCAATACTCATTTTGAGTATCGGGTATAAAAACGAAACAGTTATTGGTTGATGTCCTTCAGCTTCTCTGCATCCGTCTTGGCGGCACACAAGCGGCACCCAATTTTTTTATAGTCATCGCTGCACATGACTCGGCAGGCACCCCAGTTTTCTCTGATAGTCTTAACACGGTCACTTTTTATACCCGATACTCAAAATGAGTATTGGGGTATATTAGATTTGTGGAAAAAGTGGATGTGTGTAACGTCCAGAAGGAATCGTTTCCGACCCCATAAAGTATATATATTCTTGATCAGCATCAATAGCCGAGTCGATTGAGCCATGTTTGTCTGTCCGTCTGTCCGTCTGTCCGTCTGTCCGTCCGTCCGTCCGTCCGTCCGTCCGTCTGTCCGTCCCCTTCAGCGCCTAGTGCTCAAAGACTATAAGAGCTAGAGCAACGATGTTTTGGATCCAGACTTCTGTGATATGTCACTGCTACAAAAATATTTCAAAACTTCGCCCCGCCCACTTCCGCCCCACAAAGGACGAAAATCTGTGGCATCCACATTTTTAAAGATACGATAAAACCAAAAACGCAGAATCGTAGAGGATGACTATATGTTTTAGAATGTAAGATCTCAAACAGATCGTATAATTATTATAGCCAGAATCAAGAAAACAATTTCATTCTTTCTCGCTCTGTCTCTATCTAACACACAGGTTTCTTGGTCGGTTTTGCCAATTGCAAAATATGAGTTCAAGGATCTCAGAACCTATAAGAGCCAGAGTAACCAAATTCGGTATCCACACTCCTGTGATATCGGACCTTGACTGTTTCGTGTCCAAATTTCGCCACACCCCCTTCCGGCCCCGCAAAGCACGAAAATATGGGGCATCCACAAATCTCAGAGACTATTAAGGATAGAGTAACCAAATTTGGTATCCGCACTTCTGTTAAATCTCACTATAAAACGTATATCTCAGAATTTCGCCCCACCCCCTTCCGCCCTAACAAAGAACGAAAATCTGTTGCATCCACAATATTGCAGATTCGAGAAAACTAAAAACGCAGAATCATAGATAATGACCATATCTATCAGATTGCTGAATCTGGACCAGATCAGATAATTTTTATAGCCAAAAGGAACAAATCAATTTGCAGTGGCTACGCAGCGCCCAACGTCACGCTCAGACTGATTTTCTGTCTCTCTCGCACGCACTCTTTGTCGTGTCGTTTAATATTAGCAGCGTCTGCCGGAAGAGAGCCATACTGACTTAGTATCGGGTATAACTGTAGAGTTGCGGTGTCCGCAGCAACTCACAACGTTCCCCCTCGTTTTAATATTTGATTTGGCTTGAGTAGACTGATCCAGAGAAGCTGAAGGACAACAACCAATAACTGTTTCGTTTTTTAATTATACCCGATACTCAAAATTAGTATTGGGGTATATTAGATTTGTGGTAAAAGTGGATGTGTGTAACGTCCAGAAGGAATCGTTTCCGACCCCATAAAGTATATATATTCTTGATCAGCATCAATAGCCGAGTCGATTGAGCCATGTCTGTCTGTCCGTCTGTCCGTCCCCTTCAGCGCCTAGTGCTCAAAGACTATAAGAGCTAGAGCAACGATGTTTTGGACCCAGACTTCTGTGATATGTCACTGCTACAAAAATATTTCAAAACTTCGCCCCGCCCACTTCCGCCCCCACAAAGGACGAAAATCTGTGGCATCCACAATTTTGAAGATATGAGAAAACCAAAAACGTAGAATTGTAGAGAATGACCATATCTTTAAGACTGCGGAATCTGAATTGGATCGTATTATTATTATAGCCAGCATCAAGAAAGCAATTTCATTTTTTCTCGCCCTGTCTCTCTCTAACACACACGTAGCATAGGCGGCTTTGCTTAGAGTGAAACATTAGCGCCTAGATCTCAGAGACTACAAAAGCTAGAGCAACCAAATTTGGTATCCACACTCCTAATATATCGGACCGAGACGAGTTTGTTTCAAAATTTCGCCATATTTCCATATATTCAAAGGACGAAAATCTGGGGATATTCAAAAATCTCAGAGACTATTAAGGCTAGAGTAACCAAATTTAGTATTCGCACTCCAGTTAGATCTTACTATAAAACGTGTATCTCAAAATTTCGCACCACCCTTTTCCGCCCACACAAAGGACGAAAATCTGTTGCATCTACAATATTGCACATTCGAGAAAACTAAAAACGCAGAATCATAGATAATGACCATATCTTTTAGATTGCTGAATCTGGATCAGATCAGATCATTTTTATAGCCAATAGGAACAAATCAATTTGCAGTGGCTACGCAGCGCCCGACGTCACGCTCAGACTGATTTTCTGTCTCTCTCACACGCACTCTTTGTCGTGTCGTTTAATATTAGCGGCGTCTGCCGGAGGAAAGCCATACTGACTTAGTATCGGGTATAACCGTAGAGTTGCGGTGTCCGCAGCAACTCACAACGTTCCCCCTCGTTTTTTTCCTTAAAAACGGCAGCAATTTTTTGCATTGTCTTCGAATTCCTTGAAACCATACCTCTTATTGCTGTGTAATGTTGGTTCATTACGTGGTTTCCCAAGGTTCTCAACCTTCCAATCATTTTGCCGCATAGTTTGCACTTGCAGCCATGCACGGGGGGCGAAGCCTTAGGGGAAATCGGTGTTTTCAAATTGTCCTTTCCACTTTCAGTACTAAGAATGTCTTCAGTAAACATGTCTGGAGAATTAAGAAATTATTATATGTATTTTTTTAAAATTTTACTTATTTACTTACTTAAGTCCGGATCCTCCCGAACCTCCTGCTCCTGCTTCTCCTCCACGTGGTGCACTGGCTCAGACGAATCATATATTTCATCAGAAATAGTACACTCCATATCATTGACTGTATAATCAGAAATATTGTGAATATTGTCAGAAATGTTGTCAATATTCTCCTCAATATCGTGAGTTGTGGCCGACTCCTCCGTATGACCGTGCATATTTTTGTCAATATCCTCAATATCCTGAGTTGTGGCCGACTCCTCCGTATCACCGTGCATATTATCAATATCCTCAATATCGTGAGTTGTGGCCGACTCCTCCGTATCACCGTGCATATTGTCAATATCCTCAATATCCTGAGTTGTGGCCGACTCCTCCGTATCACCGTTCATATTGTTGTCAATATCCTCAATATCCTGAGATATCATCTGAACAGAAATATTCTGCACCGGAGTAACAGGCTCAGCATACTTCGCGTGCGTCGTCCCCGCTGAATGGAATACATTATTAGAAGAATATAATATAAATGTAACTAATTTACTTACCCTTACAATGATGGTCCAGAAAAAAATTAATCACTCCTGCTGCACTTATGTCGCAAACTTGGGCTCCACCGAACGATAACGTCATGTTGACAATTTCCTGTGATTTCGGGCTTTGCACTTTCCGGCCTTGCAGATGGTCCCAGTATATCCCGCATAATACATTAACAAGGGCACTGTCCACCCCGTCAATTCTTACACCTCCCAAATTAATGTACATCTTTGTCTTATTTTGTGTTCTTTATTTATGTTTTAAATAACGGGGCATGTATGGTTTTGGTATTTACTCATCGATAGTATTATAAGAAATACCAATGTACTCGATATGCCAACACACAGTTATTCGAATACGACGATCAAGAAGGAAGAACGCTTACAGATATTTTGTTGCTATACGGACCGATAAATATCACATAATTCCGCGTCTAGTTTCCTGATTTCAACATGTATAAAAATAAAAATAAAATAATTGTGAAGCAACATATTTTAACCCTAACCGATCGAGATATTATACTGCAATTATTTTTATGCGATATTATACTGCGATAAGTCTGAGGCGAGTTATTCGACGATCGACAAAAATAGAGAAAAGAGTGAAATAAGTTAATAAGAGTAACCCAAGAACCGCGCCAAGATGGATAAAAAAATAGATTCAGAAATGCATAAATTGTCGTGTTTCGATTAGGACATAAAGGAACTCAATCTGTTCGAGCCGTATCAGGACATAGAGGAAGATATGTTCGAGCCGTCGCAATTGTCGTGTTTCGATGGGGACATAAATGAACTCAATCTGTTGGAGCCGTCGCAATTGTCGTGTTTCGATGAGGACATAAATGAACTCAATCTGTTCGAGCCGTATCAGGACAAAGAGGCAGAGGAACATCTGCCGTGTGGACCGCTGGACCGGCTGGTTAGTACATTGCCTATGGATGTTGACGACGACGACACTGAAGGTGAGTAGATTGTGGCAATTACATTGGAGCAGGTGAATCAGACTTTTCTTCCTCCAGGTATCGTCGGTAACGATGATCTGGTCAACGATATTGGTCGCCTTCAAGCGAGCAATGAATTGCACAAAGGTACAGGCCCCCGAAAATCTGGTAACGGACGCATTGCAAGAACTGAAAATGCAAGGAAACATAATGAATGGACGCATTAACATGACTGTAAATTTACAGAAACTAAGCGACTCAGAATTTTCCATTTACATGGATGAGTATCACATGCCGTGGTACCAATATGCAAAAAAGGGACCGGTACATAAATGGAAAATTCTTGCAGTCGCTGCAATCCCAATTAACGGGAATGAAATTCATTATTTGTATTTCCACATTTGTCCCGTTTCCAAAACGTCTGCACTAGGCAGGAATGCGGTCAAGGAAGGACTCGATTTAGTATTGAGAGAGGTTGAGAGTGGGTGCTTGTCAAGTCAACTGTTGGCAGTTGGATCCGACCACTGCTTGGCAAATTTCATGCCGTGCAAAAGTGTAAGGGGAAAATTCCCCATATTGTGGGATCTGCCCCACCTCAAAAAGGTTATCCTAAAAAATGATATACATGACGATGTGTTGTTGTCAAATATGTATGTCAAGGGATACAGGAAAGAAAATTACAAGAGTATCTTTGAGGCTACGAAGTCGGTAGACAACTTGCCCGACTACTACTACCTAATGTCTGATAAGGTTAAAGAAATCATTAAAAATGAAATAATGAACTTATTACGCGCTGTTGAAAAACATTTCGAATTTAGAAACGAACTAATATGTTTTAACAACATGAACAGCAATACCTTCGAGGAACGTGGCAAGCATTTATCAACAATTTTTATAAACATAATGAAAGTATCGTTTAAAGAAGATTTCAACAGAAACCCAGTATATTATGCTACAACTGTAGTGTTCATGGCTCTCCAAATAATGGACCAAAAAATTAAATTATTAAATAAGACGTTAGAAAATATTTTGTAGTATGTAGTATAATTATATTAATTTTAATAATAATAACAATAATAATAATAATAATAATTTGTTTTTTATTTTATTTATTTTATGTAGTATGTATTATACATGTACTATACATAATTAATGTATTTTCAGCTGTAGAATGTAGAATATTTTCAGCCTGTACAAGATTTTCAGCTGTTGAATGTAGAATATTTCAGCCTGTACAAGATTTTCAGCTGTAGAAGCCTGTACAAGATTTTCAGCTGTAGAATTTAAAATATTTTCAGCCTGTACAAGATTTTCAGCTGTAGAATGTAGAATATTTCAGCCTGTACAAGATTTTCAGCTGTAGAAGCCTGTACAAGATTTTTAGCTGTAGTGTTCAGTTTTTGTTTGTTGTTTGATTGATTTTTGAATTGATTGTTGTTGTTTGATTGATTTTGTTGTTCTGAAGGCTTGATCCACCGGTGACCAGGGACGCAGGATGGCTCTAAGCTATAGTATTTATTGTACGAGTAATAATCAACTAGCACAGCACTAGCATTTAACCCGTATTCAGAGCAGACTGTAAGTTTAAGTTAGTCTGAAATTGTTTTTATTAACATACGAATAATGAAATTGAACAAAATTACTTAATAATTTGTTGTCAGTAAGTAAGTAGTATATAATGGTTATATAGACAGTAAATATTGTATAAACGAATATCTTTACTGTATGTACCATTTTGTACCAGAGTAAATATTTTGTAATTGCAAATGTTAGATTTATGCATTCTTGAATTTTCATTTCTTTTTCTTTTCGTTATAATAGTTTTATTATCTTTAATTGGTTTTCTGTTTTCGTTTTGTTTTTTTTTTGCATTTTACATGATTCGGTTCAAAATGTGTGTGTTGTTTACGCACATATCATGGTTAATGGTTCTTAATCTTGTTCGTTACTCTTTATTACCCTCTTTGTATATCTTTTGTTTTATAAATTAATCTTTAGCTAAGCTGAGGATCGTAGCGTATCGGATCAAATCAATCAAAAGTTGATGGGTCTAAGGGGCTAGCTAACGAGGCAGTCAATGGCAATGGCAATGGAAATCCAAATGGAAATTTATGCAAACCATGCGGCAAAACTAAAAAAAATAACTAAACTAAAAACGCAGAATCATAGACGAGGGGGAACGTTGTGAGTTGCTGCGGACACCGCAACTCTACAGTTATACCCGATACTAAGTCAGTATGGCTCTCCTCCGGCAGACGCCTCTACAGAAAATCAGTCTGAGCGTGACGTCGGGCGCTGCGTAGCCACTGCAAATTGATTTGTTCCTTTTGGCTATAAAAATTGTCTGATCTAAACCAGATTCAGCAATCTGATAGATATGGTCGTTATCTATGATTCTGCGTTTTTAGTTATTGGATAACTAGCTATGACAATTAGTAAACGAATGACAGTACCAAGTTATATTTTTCTTTAAAGATTATTTATGTATTTCTTGATTACTTTTTCACTGCAACACCGGTACCACGTACATTCGATTCGAGATCAGAAAAGAAAGAGGAAGTGGACACTTCAAGTGTGACCAGACTAACTTTACATAATAATACTTAATATATCGATAGTATTATTTAATAGTATTTAATGTTATTATTTGAATGTGGGAATAGGCGTATTCCAACACGCCCCCTCAAAAATCATAAAAATAAAAAAAATGTTTTCATCATTAAATCAAAAAGGTAACATTCAATTGTTATTCTAATGTGGTTGGTGTGCATTCTGGGAAGTGTTATGTGATCTAGCATTTGCTCTAAGGATACGGGAAAACCCAGAAAAACCCGATCAGATCACTTTAAAATTAGATTAACATAAAATTAAATTACTTTAACAATTCATTGGTTCTTTTGGTTCAAATCAAAAAAAAAAATAAAATAAAAAACAAATTAAATATGAATTAATGTAATAAATTTGTTAATAAAGCATCATGTTCATGTTTTCCTTAAATTGGAATCATTCTTCTTGTAGTAGTCCTAAATTGTTCCGCAGCTCCGCAAATCTTTCAGCAGGTAGTGGCTTCGTGAAGATGTCAGCAAGTTGGTTGTCTGTATTAATATACTCAAGAGAAATCTCATTAGTTTCTATCTGTTCTCTTGAAAAATGATATTTTATATCAATATGCTTTGCCCTTTTATGACATGAGGGATTATTTGCAATGCTATTACAGCCTTGGTTGTCTTCATAAATTTTAATGGGTCTGTCGAGTTTAAGATTAATACTATTTAGAAGAGACTTTAGCCATAAAGCTTCTCTTACAGCTTCAAATAGGGCCATATATTCAGCTTCAGTTGATGAAGCTGCCACTGAATTCTATCTTTTTGTATTCCAACAAATTAAATTGGAATCGAACATTTTAAACAAATAACCCGTTGTACTTTTTCTATCAATCTCATTACTACCCCAATCGGAGTCTACATAGCCAACTAATGTATTTTCAAATGATGTATTTAAATATAAGCTTCATATCAATAGTTCCCTTTAAATATCTAATAACCCTTTTTAAACATTGCCATAACTCAGCATTGTTCTTGCTACTATAACTACTCAAGATATTTACAGCATTAGCTAAATCTGGTCGTGTACACAGCATTATGTACATTAAACAGCCAATAAGGTTACGACATGGAGCATTGCAGTCTTCATCTGAGTTAAGTAACTCATAATTTAGTTTATTTAGTAATGGAGTACTGACTGAATTGCAACTATCCATGTTAAATTTATTTAAAATTCTTTTCACATATGCAGCTTGACTCAAATATATTTTGTCTTCAAACATTTCTACTCTGATACCGATAAAATGTTTTATCTCATATAAGTCAGTCATTCTAAATCTTTCGCTTAAATACTTTTGGAAATTATTCATTCTATCCATATCCCTTGTCGCTATTACTACATCATCAACATATAATAATACATATATGTTTTTCTTTATGTCACCTCTATCAAGAATATATATGCAACGATCCACGGGAGAGTTTACAAAATCGAATTCTTTCAATGCTTGCTCAAATACTTGAAACCAGCATCTAGCTGCTTGTTTGAGCCCATAAATGGCTTTGTTCAGTTTGCATACATGCCCAGCACCGCATGATACGCCCTGAGGAGGCCGCATATATATCTCCTCACTTAATGTACCATTGAGGAAAGCTGTTTTAACATCCATCTGATGGACTTTCAAATTAAACTGGACTGCCAATGATAGTACGAACCTAAAACTGGCAATTCTAGCAACGGGAGCAAATGTTTCTTCATAGTCTACTTGGTACTTTTGAGTAAATCCTCTTGCAACCAGTCTAGCTTTGTATTTTACTGGGACTCCTAGTTCATTATATTTAATGGAAAATACCCATCTACTGTCTGTATTTATTGCCTCCTCCCAATCAGATTTATCATTCCTAAAATTTATTTCATCAAAAGAATTTGGAACTTCATCAAACATTATATGGGCATTTAATATAAATTTGTTAAAGCTTTTATCATGTTCTTTATAAGACACCTTCGGCTTAGACTTTAACCTCTCACTTTTTCTACTAATTATATTAGTATCCTTATTTTCTTCACGACAATTATCTGGCTGATCAGCTTTTTCACAATCCTTACTCTCATTCGGGATATATAATTCCTTACTATCATTCAGGAAATCAGTTTTTCTTTTCCTACTATCATTCGGAAAATTCAGCTTTTCGCATTCCTTACTTTCATTCAGGATTTCACATTCCGTACTTTCATTCGGGAAATTAAACTGATCACATTCCTTACTCTCATTCAGGATTCCACATTCCGTACTATCATTCGGGAAATAAAACAGATCACATTCCTTACTCTCATTCAGGATTCCACATTCCGTACTATCATTCGGGAAATTAAGCTGATCAGATTCCTTACTCTCATTCAGGAATTCTTGTTGACTTTGTTGAAATTTGAAGTGTAACCATAATATGATCTGTCTGGCAACGCTAATTAACATAATGTACATGAACAGCGAGAGCCTCTGTTATCCCTCGTCTCTCCTATTCGTATGTAAGTACATATGTACACATGTCATCTCTTCAGTTCTGAATAAACCACTTATGAGCACAGACGCGTCGTTCGCTATTTAATACATGACAAAAGGCGCAATTCACAATAGGTTATGGGCCCAGATCACCGAAAGATCGGGCGTGTATTAAAGACAATTAAAAAACCGTGGTAGAACTGGAAGTTAATATTTTGTTTGATGCAATTGCAAATAAATCGTGCACCAGTTAGAAAGTGGCGTGTAGCAATTAAAACAAAATGAGTGTGTCTCTGCAAATTGAAAAATTGGGGGAAGACAATTACGATGTGTGGTCTATGTCCATGCGTAGTGTATTGATCACAACGGATTTGTGGACATATGTAACTGGTAAAACCGAAAGGCCACAGGAGGAAGCAGCAGGAACACAGGAACACTTGGCACAGTGGGACAAGGCTGATCAAAAGGCGTTGGCATGTATTATATTAAATGTAAAAGCAACGCAGTTGATGCACATAAAGTCGTGCACAACGTCGAAGCAGGCGTGGCAAAAATTACGCGATGTACATGTGTCAGTGGGACCAGTGCGAAAGGTACAGTTATACCAAAAACTTTTGCGGCAAAATATGCATAACTGTGATAACGTGGTACAATATGTAAATTCTTTCGTGGAAATTACTGAAAAGTTAGCCGAGCTAAATATCGACATTCAAGACGAGCTAAAAGTAATAATGTTGTTGTCGAGCTTGCCCAGCGGTTGGGAAAATTTCGTCGTGGCGATAGAAACACGCGACAGTCTGCCGTCGTTCGAAACGGTAAAAGTAAAAATACTTGAAGAAGGAGCACGTAAAGACGAAAGAGACGATCGTGAGCTTGCTGTACAGGCAGTGTACGCACACACACAGACTCAAAGAAACGGTGCGCGTTCGAAGAATTACGGTTCCAGTCGAAAAGACAGCAAACGAGACGGCCAGAAATCCAACGATCATCGCGAGCTTCGAGGAAAATGCTACAAATGTAAACAAAGCGGGCACCGCGCATCCGAGTGCAAAAGCAACAAAGATAACACGAAAGAGTGCGTAAGGGATGAAAAATCAAACTGTTTAATGCACAGCTGCGTTGTTAAGCAGCGAAAAAATTCTTGGTGTATCGACAGTGGGGCAACATCGCATATGTGTTGTAATAAAAATTTGTTTGAAACCTTTAATAAGAAAAACACAACTATTATGTTGGCTGCAGAAAAGTATATTGAGTCCCTAGGTATTGGAACTGTAAAAATTAAATCAAATGAAACAAATATAGAATTGCGAAACGTGTTGTATGTGCCGGATTTAAAAATGAATTTTTTGTCGGTGAGCAAAGCAGCCGAGTTCGGGAATGTCACTACATTCGGAAATTCAGAAGCTTTAGTGCGAAATAAACATGGACATATAATGTTGCGAGCGGTACAAGAAAACAATTTATACGTGTATGGAGTGGAAAAAACCACTGATGCAGTGCATTTGATATCCGATATATCTCTTGAAAAAAAATGGCATAGCCGCTACGGGCATTTACATTTTCAAAATCTATGAATGTTAAATCCCTGGCTGGAAACCGTTATTTTGTTACATTTATAGACGATTACTCGCGAAAAATTCACGTACATATATTTTATGCGCGCCAAAAATGAAGTTTTTGAGAAATTTAAAATGTATAAAAGTTATGTTGAGTGCCAAACCGAAAAAACAATCAAAGCCTTGCGAAGCGATAACGGTACTTAGTACATAAACAATGAATTTACAAAATTTTTTAAATACGTGCGGAATAAAAAGAGAACTAACGGTGCCTTACACACCTCAGCAAAACGGCGTTTCTGAGCGCGCAAATCGTACAATCGTTGAAATGGCTAGGAGTATGTTAATTCATGCAAATTTAAAAGAATTTTTGTGGGCTGAAGCCGTTCAAACTGCAGTATATTTGAGAAATAGATGTCAAACCAGAGCGTTAAATGGATGCACCCCCTTCGAGGCTTGGAACAAGCGCAAGCCGTCGGTAAACCATCTGAAAATATTTGGTTCACGCGCATTTGCACTGAAAAAAACCAAAAAAGGCAAATTCGTTGCAAAAGGAAAGGAGTACATTTTTGTTGGCTACTCTTTTGCAGCAAAAGCATATCGTTTATATGACCAAGAAAAGCGAATGATAGTGGAACGCCGAGACGTCAAAATTGTGGAGGGTGAGTTCGTCAAGGCAGTAAATGATATTTACGAAAATGGAGATCAGACTGATGATCTTGCAAAAATCATCATACGCTTTGAGTCAAACGAAGAACCTGTGCAGGTACAAACTGTTGTTGAGCCCGAAGACGAAACGATTAGCAACATTGACAACAGCGAGGATGACGAGGAGGAGTACTTCGTAAGTGCAAGCGATCCAGAACAGAGCCGCAGCTCAGATGAAGAAGACATCCCACAAATACGTGGCCCAGGAAGGCCAAAAATCATTCGTACTGGTCAACCTGGCAGACCAAAGAAGCAGTACAATGTCCTCAACAATCTTAGCTGCTCCGATGACATTCAGACTCCACGGACCGTTGCAGAGGCGTTGCAAAGCCACGATGCAGAAGAATGGAAAAAATCTATGCGAAAGGAATTCGATGCACTCGTGTCAAATAATACATGGACTCCTGTCAATCTTCCGCCCGGAAAAAAGGCTATAGGTTCAAAATGGGTTTTCAGAATCAAACGCAACCAAAACGGTGACATTGAAAGGTTTAAGTCGAGACTTGTGGCACAAGGATGTGGCCAGCAGTTTGGCGTAAGCTACTGGGAGACATATTCTCCAGTGATACGTTATGAGACAATCCGAATGTTATTTGCGATTGCTGCAGAAAAGCAGTTACACATGCATCAGGTGGATATCTCTAACGCGTATCTCAACGGTAAACTCCAAGAAGTCGTCTATATGAAGCAACCCGTAGGCTTTATAGATGAGCAGAACCCCCACAAGGTACTCAAACTTCAAAAGGCTATCTATGGGCTGAAGCAGTCTGGACGTGTCTGGAATGACACATTGAACAAGGTGCTGGTTAACATGGGCTTTAAAAAAAGTCAACACGAGCCATGTCTATACGTCAAACAGCATCAACAAGGCTTCAGTTATATAGCAGTTTACGTCGACGACCTGATAATCATCTGTCCAAAAGAGATGGACGTAAGCGCGATCAAGCAAAATATCGCATCCGTATTTGAGATGAAAGATGGAGGTCAGCTCATCTTTTTCCTAGGCATGGAAATTCATCGAGAAGGCAAACAAGGCGCCCTCAAGTTATGCCAGAAGAGGTATATTGAAAGCGTTTTGAATACTTTCGGTATGCAGGATTGCCGTCCAGTCGCAACACCACTTGACCCAGGTTTTCACGTTGGTTGTAAAGATGAAGAATGTGTAAAGGTAAATAAGACATATTATCAATCACTAATTGGTTCGCTCATGTACTTAGCAGTTTTGAGCCGGCCCGACATTCTTCATGCTGTGAGCAAACTATCACAGCGAAACCAAGACCCTCATGTGGAGCACGAAACTGCAGCTAAGCATGTGTTGCGCTATTTACGAGGCACAATGAATATGAGCATCATCTACCAAAAGTCTGGAGAGCCAGTAAAAGGGTTCGCCGATGCTGATTGGGCAAATGACAAGCTGGACCGAAAATCATATTCCGGATACGTTTTCTTCCTAGCTGGTAGTGCGGTTTCGTGGACATCAGCCAAGCAGAGCGTCGTCGCCATGAGCAGCACCGAAGCAGAGTATGTGGCGCTATCAACAGCCGCTAGAGAAGCAGTATATCTACAAGGTCTGTTGCAAGAGATTGGATACTCAAATCAAGGGCCAATGACTATCTATGGTGACAACCTCAGTGCGCATCATATTGCGAAAAATCCTATTCACCATAAACGCACAATGCATATAGATTTAAAATATCATTTTGTTAGAGACAAAGTAGAAAGTAAAGAGATAAAACTTGAATATGTATCCACACAGAAAATGTTGCCAATGTATTAACCAAAATTTTATGTAAGCAAAAGCATTATAGATTTCTAAAATCGCTTGGATTAATTTCTGGCAACGCTAATTAACATAATGTACATGAACAGCGAGAGCCTCTGTTATCTCTCGTCTCTCCTATTCGTATGTAAGTACATATGTACACATGTCATCTCTTCAGTTCTGAATAAACCACTTATGAGCACAGACGCGTCGTTCTCTATTTAATACATGACAAAAGGCGCAATTAACAATAGACCCCTTTCCTTACTCTCTTTCGGGAAATCTGTTTCAAATTTTACTTCTCTAGAATAAAGCATATTAGTCTCGTCTACGACAACATCTCTTGCAACAATAACTTTTCCTTTAATGACATCCCACAATTTGAGTCCATTTTGTTCATACCCTATCAAGATAGCTTTGAATGATTTCTCATCTAATTTACCTTTTTTAATTTTGTTGTGCACATGCACGGTTGAACCGAACACTCTTAAAAACTTTAAGTTGGTCTTTCTATTATGCCACAGCTCATATGGGGTCATTTTACAATCACCAAGTGCTTTGCTTGGAATTCTGTTGATTAGATATGTTGCAGTTAGCACAGCTTCACCCCAAAAACTTTTGTCTAATTTTGCACCATTTACCATAGCACGAGCTTTCTCTGTAAGGTTCTTATCATTCGCTCCGAAACACCATTCAACTGAGGTGTATGTGGCACTGTCAAATGATAACTTATTCCTTTATTAACGCAGAACTCACGCATTTCATTCGACAGGTATTCTCTACCGTTGTCAATGTACAAATTGACAATCTTGAAATTAAAATGAGCCTCGCTCTTTGCTACAAAATCTTTAAATACATTGAATACATCTGATTTATATTTTAACAAATAGGTTACACAATAATGTGTAAATTTCTCTACGAAGATCACAAAATAATTTGTATCGTCTAGTGTACCTGGTTTAATGGGGCCACATACATCTGAATGTATTACAAACAAGGGTCGTTTTATATAACTTTTATCTTTAGATTGCTTAAATGGCAACCTAGCCTGTTTCCCATTTAAACATGACTCACAAACTTCATCTGATATTTTTAAATTAACAAGAAGATTACTGTCATTAAATAAATTATTATTCTTTATTTCAAGCAATTTTGCATTGCTTAAATGCCCCAACCTCTCATGCCATAATCGATAATTATTTTTGTTCCTAGCATCTACACTGTATGCTTGGAATTTGACTACAGGTATATCCAACATACCTGTATGTTTAACAACAATTACTCCGGTTTTTTGATATGGAGACACCACCACAGTCAAACTTAATTGACATCCCTGCCTGTTGCAGACGCTTGACAGACATGAGGTTTCCTGCTGCCTCCTTGCAGTAGAGCACATCCTCCAGTGTGATATTGTGTCCATAGTGCAGCCGCACAATTCCACGCTTAGTGGCATATAAAAACTCGCCTTCTTTTGCCACAGCGATTTTAATTGGCTGCTCCAATTCAATGCAATCGGCGTACAGCGAGTCATCATTGATCAAATGATCCGTTGCACCAGAATCGAGTATAAAACCGAGTTCATTATTTATTTGATCACTCTTTGTCATTTTCCGCATCATAAATGCGAACCCGTGGCCCGATGCTGCAAGCTGAGCTTGTTTATTATGTTTATAATTTTCTTTATTTTGATTTAACCTTATAAACTGGTAACAGTCTTTTTTCATGTGCCCTTCTTTGCCACAGTGATGGCATTTAATGTTACTTCTAGCTTTTCCCTTAAATAATATCTTTTGCCGTGTGTTTCTAGATTCAAACGTTTTACGATTATTAAAATTGTTATTATTTCTTACAACTGCCTTCATGACTTTACTACTTGTATCAGTACTTTCATTTGTTAATTTGGTCTCGTAGTCGAACAATTTATTTTTTACAAACGCTAATGATAGAGTTTCATCTGACAAAGTTTCGATTGCCGTGATGACACCATTATAGGTTGAAGGTAGACTCTGCAGCAAATGTGCCACTTTGTCCATCTCATCCATTTTAGCGCCCGCCCCTAACAACTCACTCACTGTTTCATCAAAAATAACAAAATGACTCGAAAATGTCATTTCACTTGAGAGTTTGAGTGTTATTAAACGTTTACGTGCAGCTAATTTCGACACAAGGCTTCTACGCTCATATATGGCGTCTAAATTCTTCAGGATATCACGTGCCGAAATGTCGCCTGCCGCGAAGTTTAGAAATGCGTCGCCTAAATATTGAATTAAAATGCTCTTCGCACATCGCTCTGCCTTTTTATACCCGATACTCAAAATGAGTATTGGGGTATATTAGATTTGTGGTAAAAGTGGATGTGTGTAACGTCCAGAAGGAATCGTTTCCGACCCCATAAAGTATATATATTCTTGATCAGCATCAATAGCCGAGTCGATTGAGCCATGTCTGTCTGTCCGTCTGTCCGTCCGTCCGTCTGTCCGTCTGTCCGTCCCCTTCAGCGCCTAGTGCTCAAAGACTATAAGAGCTAGAGCAACGATGTTTTTGATCCAGACTTCTGTGATATGTCACTGCTACAAAAATATTTCAAAACTTCGCCCCGCCCACTTCCGCCCCCACAAAGAACGAAAATCTGTGGCATCCACAATTTTAAAGATATGAGAAAACCAAAAACGTAGAATTGTAGAGAATGACCATATCTTTAAGACTGCGGAATCTGAATTGGATTGTATTATTATTATAGCCAGCATCAAGAAAACAATTTCATTTTTTCTCGCCCTGTCTCTCTCTAACACACACGTAGCATAGGCGGCTTTGCTTAGAGTAAAACATTAGCGCCTAGATCTCAGAGACTACAAAAGCTAGAGCAACCAAATTTGGTATCCACACTCCTAATATATCGGACTGAGACGAGTTTGTTTCAAAATTTCGCCACACCCCCACACAAAGGACGAAAATCTGTTACATCCACAATATTGCACATTCTAGAAAACTAAAAACGCTGAATCATAGATAATGACCATATCTATCAGGTTGCTGAATCTGGATCAGATCAGATCATTTTTATAGCCAATAGGAACAAATCAATTTGCAGTGGCTACGCAGCGCCCGACGTCACGCTCAGACTGATTTTCTGTCTCTCTCGCACGCACTCTTTGTCGTGTCGTTTAATATTAGCGGCGTCTGCCGGAGGAGAGCCATACTGACTTAGTATCGGGTATAACCGTAGAGTTGCGGTGTCCGCAGCAACTCACAACGTTCCCCCTCGTTCCAATTATCATCTACTTCGTTAGGCATTATGTTATCGACTACTTGGAGCACCTCTAATTCAGCAAACAAAGCTCTGATTCTAAATTTCCATATAGAATATTTCTCGGCTTAATATGTTGCTTATTTCTTTCCATTTTCTATGTATGTATGTATATATTATACACACACACACTACAAAAAAAAAAAACTACACAAGAACGCACGCGGAACTAATTTCACAACTATTTGTTATTAATTTAATTTATTTAAATTGGCGTGGACTGGGCCCATAACCTATTGGATAACTAGCTATGACAATTAGTAAACGAATGACAGTACCAACTTATATTTTTCTTTAAAGATTATTTATGTATTTTTTGATTACTTTTTCACTGCAACACCGGTACCACGTACATTCGATTCGAGATCAGAAAAGAAAGAGGAAGTGGACACTTCAAGTGTGACCAGACTAACTTTACATAATAATACTTAATATATCGATAGTATTATTTAATAGTATTTAATGTTATTATTTGAATGTGGGAATAGGCGTATTCCAACATTAGTTTTCTCGAATTTGCAATATTGTGGATGCAACAGATTTTCGTCCTTTGTGTGGGCGGAAGGGGGTGGGACGAAATTTTGAGATATACGTTTTATGGTGAGATCTAACAGGAGTGCGGATACTAAATTTGGTTACTCTAGCGTTAATAGTCTCTGAGATTTGTGGATGCCCCAGATTTTCGTCCTTTGCGGTGGCGGAAGGAGGTGTGGCGAAATTTCGACACAAAACGGTCAAGGTCCGATATCACAGGAGTGTGGATACCAAATTTGGTTGCTCTAGCTCTAATGGGTTCTGAGATCCTTGAACTCATATTTTGCAATTGGCAAAACCGACCATGAAACCTGTGTATTAGAGAGAGACAGAGCGAGAAAGAATGAAATTGTTTTCTTGATTCTGGCTATAATATTTATACGATCTGGTTCAGAATTTGCCCTCTAGAAGATATAGTCATCTTCTACGATTCTGCGTTTTTGGTTTTCTCGTATCGTCGAAATTGTGGATGCCAAAGATTTTCGCCCTTTGTGGGAGCGGAAGTGGGCGGGGCAAAGTTTTGAAATTTTCTTGTAGCAGTGACATATCACAGAAGTCTGGATCCAAAACATCGTTGCTATAGCTCTTATAGTCTTTGAGCACTAGGCGCTGAAGGGAACGGACAGACGGACAGACGGACGGACGGACAGACGGACAGACAGACATGGCTCAATCGACTCGGCTATTGATGCTGATCAAGTCTCCAAACTCCAGATGTTCCCACAGACAGAAAGAAGAACAGGGCTGAAAGGTTTATAAATATAAATTCACTCAAAGAAAAAATGAGAAGTCGAAACAGTTTTTGAATCGCGAATGAAGATAATCTCATTATTATTTTTCTTTTAAAACTAGTAATAATGTCGTTGGACTCCCTTTCCTTTGTGACACACTTTGTTCTCAAATTCCAGAGTGATACGAGTACTTTTTTTTTTACCAGTGTTATAGTATATACATATGTGAGCTCCAAGAGAAGGGGGAATAAAATTCCACTCCAGACTCCGTATACTGTCTGATTTCGACTGGTTTCCGTAGATGAAGCAAATGTTTAAGAGTTTAAGGGCAATTTGTGTTTTCCGAAGCTTTTCGCAATAAGTATAGATTACCTTGTCTACATCAATATTTCTGAAAGTAGTGCTCTTAATTGCTAGGGTCAGATGCGACTGAGAGAGGAGTTGCTCACTTTTGAAATCGTTTGCTGTTAAGTTTTCTGTTAATTATTGTGATATTACGCCATTCTGTCAACCGATGTCTTAGTAAGACTTTGGGTCGAGCTTCAGCTTGGACAAACAATGAAGTTGTTTGTCAATTGCTTGGGCAAATACTCGTACTCAGGTGGAAAAACAAATACCAGAATGGGGAAGAGGTTAAGATGGGAGACAAGAAAATATCAAATAAAGGGCCAATTAAGGAAGGTGATTGTGCGATTCTGTTTATCTTATCAACGACAAATTTTGAGCCCAGGGGCGTCATTTACAATCCTCAATTTGTTTGCATACTAAAGCAACATTAGCCGAAGAGCTACCTAAAAAAGAG